>NC_079418.1:23579082-23769082 GCF_026213295.1 Gadus chalcogrammus | reverse complement strand
TTTCAATAGCCTATATTCAAGCCACCATTGCGTTGGCAGTAATTGCTTTTTCATTAGCTGAAAAAATAATAATGCACGCTCAGACAGGTCAGCCTACGTGTCTGTATATTTATTTGTATCTCCGTAGGGCACTCTGACTGTACGCTTTCTCCAAAGCCTTCCATTATCTCTAAGTCATAGTCATAACGAACCATCTCCTGTGCGTAATTAAGGGTCTGATCAAACTGTTAGTCGCAGCGACCCATTTCCACACGGAAAGGAAACACAAAGAAGACCAAGTGGGAGGACACGGGGAGCGTCGCTCTCCGCTCGTAAGCGGGTTGATAGGTTGAAAAGCAGAGAAAAGTAAATCTACAGAGGCCATCAAAATGCTGCGGCAGAGCATCGAGATAGCAGGGGGGGGGGGGGCGTGTCTACAGAAAGGGAAAGAGGAAATAAGAGACAGCAGGATGACAAGAAGGAGGAGGAGGAGGAGCAGGGGAAGAAAAAGAAGAAGAGGGAGAGATGTAATACAGTTCTCCAGTGAGTGACACTTCAATTAGCCACCGCGTCCTGCGTGGCACTAACGGTCAGAGGGTGAAGGATGGGGGGAGGGGGCAGGTCATTAAAACATCTTTAAAAAATCCCAAGTTTACCCAAGGCCGGTGATTAAAGATCTGCTCCCTGACAGGGTGCCAGACCTCACTCCCCCAAGAAATAAAGCCAATCTCATTCTAATAACAAAGGGCCAAAGTGACTGCACACATAATGAAGCAGGAGGAGGTGAAGAAGAAGGGGAGAGCAGGGGATTGGGAAGAGATAAAACTACATCTGCCCGGGAACTACCTGAGCATCTGCCGTGCATCCCCCCAGCCAGCATGCTGGAGAAAGAAGGAAGATGGAGGAGGAAGCTTCCAGGGTTCTTGTATGGTGGTCATACATTGTGTGTGGTTCCTTCCTGTTTGAGATGGGTGCTGTAGCAACACATACAGTACATGTCGTCCCAGCATATAAACCATGTGTAGACCCTGCTCCTAGCCCTAGAAGAAAACATTACGGTGGAGAAAAGCTTCAGGGAGACCACAATCTTGCAAGTGTATTGACTGTATTCAATATTAACTGTTGACTGTTCTTATTAACGTGTATTTTCTTTTCAACACCATAATCTCATATTGATTTTTTAAATACTACGTCTCTTGCGAGCATGAGTTGATGTTGCTATTTCGGCTACATTGTGCACTAATGTAGAACCCATGCAGTCAGATTAAAATAAAAAGAGGAATACATCAGCCAATTAGGTATTCAAAAGAGAACTTAAAAAGTGAACAAAAATGTAATACTTGGCTGGTGATAAGATATGTAGCGACAAAAGTATTGCATGCACTAGTTTTAATTGACAATCTGCTCTATTTAAAGCTCCTTAGACATGAGCTTCCCACACATCTGTCCGTTGTTGCAATACTTTATTCCACTTTTAACACTTAACAACGCATGAGAGTTATTTAGGGCAATGTTTTCATGAAACATGAAATAAAACTAGAGGAAGAAAATATGTTTTGCCCGCCATAAACCAAAGCACAACATAACAAGTATTTCCCAAACCTTGACAACATGCAGCCAACCAAAGCTGTTCCAGTTGTTCCGGAACTTGACTCCGGAACAACTGAAAAACTAAAAATCAATGCAGGGCGTGTGACCCTCTTACACTTTCATCATCCATCATATCAATATTGTTTTTTGTGTTTAAATGTTTACATTTTTGGTTGGTGCGAATCAAGAATAGCAACATGGGTAAAACCCTTTCAAAGATCTCGGCGCCTCGACGCCTCTTCAACTATTCATCATCCCCTCGCGTCTGTCGTCCCGCGTTGGCCCTCTCTTCGCTTAGAGGCCCTTCCGGATGTACACAGACTGTTGTTCCTTCCTCCAGCACAGCCTGAAGTCAGCTTTCATCACTGTGAGTCTGCGTCTTCCAAAGACACGCCACAGTGCGATGCTGTGGCTTTCGTCGCCATCATTCTTGCCACATAGTAGGCCCTTGTTTAATCTGTATTACTTATTTATGCCATATTCAGCTTGAGAAATCCGATACTTCCAATCTATTGCTCCATCGCTACATTATTGTATTGATAATGTGGAATAGAAAAACAAAAGTCTCTCATGGGCACTCCCGACACAACAATATGGTGTCTCTTTAGACGATAAGTGGTTGTCTTTTTTTTATATACTTACTTATTTTTATGCTTAACAAACCAGGGAAGTGAAACATATTTCCAGTGCAGCAACACAACGTGTGACCTGTTTGACTCTGTTGTATGTTTATGTTTCTCTATATACGAGGGTCCAACTTAAGGGTCAGCTCGTATGCAAGCGAGTGGAGTGCTCTTGAGTTGTTATTTCGTATATCCGCAGCAATGTACAAATATTTTAATAGCCAAGAAAACTTATTTCACCAGCCATCATCGGTGTCAAAGACTGTGACATTTCACATATCGAAGAGTTCGACACCAACTTGAGATTATTTTTTCTATCCACTGTGGCAACCCGGCACGTTGAGCGCACCAACTCCTCCCAAACAGGACAGCATTTCTTTGGTGAAAGCCAAAAAGGCAGGTTTATTACAGAAAATAAAGTCTCTCCTAACACAAATAACTTAAACCTCGGGAGGAATCAGCGGTCCCCCTTCTTCGTGGGTGGAAACCCGTCACCCACGAGGACCGGTCTCTCCTTGCAGGAGCTCCCGGGCTGGGAGAGCCCCGAATGAGTGGAGAAGCAGGCTATTTAAGCCCTGCTTCTCCACTTGTTCCTCAGGTGCTCTCAATGTCCTTAATTGGCCTGGGCCGGGTTGCCACACCACACACATTCTATGCCTACAAAAGCCATTTTGTTTGATCAAAGATGACAGTAAACAACGGTCATGTTTACAATCAAGGTTGAGGCCTTTCGTCATCAATAATCATGACAATGTCTGATGCGTTGAAAATACAGTGACAGTTGCTAAAGCTACACATGAAACATAATGTTTACTCACTGCGCCTAAGGAACAAAGATTCCCACATTTCAGCAAAGAGGGAAATAGCACTTGAAAACATTACCATTGAGAATTGGATGCGGTAAACATGTTTGTTTGTTTGCTTTGAGATTAGAAGGAACACACCGTTGAATAAATGCATTTTCAAAAATGTAATTGCATGAACAATGCAATGCCTATTCAAGACCTCTTACTGTTCCTGCTATACTGAAAAATAAATGCATACCATTTTATTCAATTTCTCCACACACACACACACACACACACACACACACACACACACACACACACACACACACACACACACACACACACACACACACACACACACACGCATGCACTTCAAACTTTCCTATCGGTACATTGCGTTATAGCCATTCAATCCCAAAATACAAACAGCATGTGTTATGTAAACATATCAAATCACCATTCATCTCAATGATGCATTGCTGTCGCCAAACATCACAAGGATTACGTATGCCTACATGAAACACGGCGAACAAGAGCACATTTGAATCTCAATCATTAAAAAAAAACTGGGGACTCAGTGACTGGTACACCAAAATATTTATCATTCCGACAATAGCAAATGTTATCCGTGGGTGAGCGCAGACAAGATTTCAAATGGAGTGGGCTCAGGGTTTGTTTCTTTTAAAATCAGGAATTTGTGCTCACTGTCATTTTCTGAAAGTGTAAAATAAGGAGGGATTGGGTCGCGTCAGTCCCCGGTCTCTTTGGTCCCTCTGAGGCGCAGTGCCAGTGGCCAGGAACCGCTGGCTCTTAGCAAGCGCTAGTGGGACGTTTTTTGGTCAGATGAGAAGCAATTAGCTACCACACATTTTTCTCTAATTAAACGTCTTTGCGTTTAGCTTTCAGAAACCGACTGGCTTGAACTGGCATTCATAATTGTAGCAAAAGGCAAAAAAAGTGCTCCCTGCGTGTACTTTTCTTTTCTGGCACTATATGTGTGTTTAATGAAAGCCTTCTGCACAACAGAACACCTTAGCTGTAGGTACAACATAAAGTACATAGAAAAGCACTTTCCAATTAAGGTTTATTAAGAACAACAACTTGTGTGTGCACGCCAGTGTGTGTGTGTGTGTGTGTGTGTGTGTGTGTGTGTGTGTGTGTGTGTGTGTGTGTGTGTGTGTGTGTGTGTGACGTGTGTGTTTGGATGTATGTCTGTGTGTGAGCGTACGTGTGTGTGTGTGTGTGTGTGTGTGTGTGTGTGTGTGTGTGTGTGTGTGTGTGTGTGTGTGTGTGTTTGTGTTTGAGGAAGTATGATGGGAAATAAAAAGATAAACACGTAAGCCCTACAGAGGACGGATTGTAAAATGAAAACATGCTACCCCGGAGAGACACACACACACCCACACACACAATGACCCATATAAACACACGCACACACACTGACATACACACACATCTCATTTCAGTGGCACCTGTCGTCACTGCTTTACATATTATGAAGGCTAAATATGATGATCATTTGATTGTATACATAGGGCCATCACATGATTGTGATGATTGTGACAGAATGCATTATAATAAACAGTGAAACTAATATTGGTGTCAAGGTGCAAAAATATAGCTGCTCAACACACACAAAAACACACATATACATCCTTCTCAGATGAACATGAAGAGGCATCGCCACAACGTGTGCCAAAATGAAAACAGCCTTTTAGGTCCAACTTCAACAATTGTTTGCGATCAGAGGTAGATTTTCCTGGATCAGAATTGGTCAGTGTTTGCCAATGTTTCTATGAGACCATGTGGGTTTCATTAATTCAAGCCTGATAGTGAGTAGTGTGTATCAGTGGAGCGCATTGCACTCAATACATTTGAATATCTAGTAGCCCCCATGTGTACGTACCTGTTTGTAGAGCTTAGAGGCATCCTTTTCATCAAGACGTGAGATTATAAAAAGGACTGGAGGCCTGTTTAATACGGCACTTGGTTATCGTTCAGGGATTCTTTTTTTGACTCAAGTGATTGAGTTTTAGTTGCAGGTCGATACATCAAAAGAAAAACATAACCAATATTATCATCATCATATTTTCACATAATTTAATGCATCTATAGCTCTTTGGTTGGCCCTTGGATGCAACGCAATACGATGTAGAAGCGTTCAACACCTCCAGATCGGCCTGAAGACATGGGACACACCCCCCTAATGATGGATCAGCCCATGGTAAAGCAGGGTTGTGTTAGATGTGTAATTCTATATGCAGCAGGGCAAGGGATTGTGGGATACCGTCTCCTCAAGAAACGCACACAAATGTCCTGCTGCATGAGATATCATGTTGATAGTCTTTCCTTTCTAAAGGGTGTTGACTATTCTTGGGCCTTCACTCCAGATTTCTGCCCTCTGAAACACTTTGGCCCAGTTTGTGGATAAGGGACATGTGGCTGGTGTGTCTATATGACTCCAGGGAACACAGGAGAGATTCATCTTACATGTGTTGAACTTGAATAACGGTCCTGTAATGCTCCATCGCTCGCTATTGAAAAAAAATCTTAATTTCCCTTGGATCCCTCAAGGTTGGACCCCTGACAATTTGTTGATATTGGCATTCCATCCCTCAGACGCCGGTGATGAAGAAGTCAGCCCCTACCAAAAAAGATTGTCTATTGACAAAGTCTGCTTCTCCATTTTGCACTCTGTGCCCCTGGTAATACACGTTCGGTATTATCTACTCAGACACACAACCGATGGAGAGGGTTGAGGGTGGTCGGTCGATCTTAGAAAAATTCATGAATTAAGAATTACATTTTTATTCAGCAGTCTCTCAGGATGCAGAGGGGTGTCCCACTCTGCAGTTCAGATTGTGGCATTTCCCATTTCCGCCGAGCAAACAGGCGCAGAGCACACAGGCGCAGACCTGCAACTGCGAGCGCCATGTGTTGATAATATAATAACCATCTCCCTTTGATTTGTTTACCTTCCAGAGTTGCTGCATTCTCTTCGAGCAGCAGTTGGCAATTGTTTTTCAGCAGGGCCGCTCATTGCTGCCTGGGATTGTAATTGATACCTGGAATTAGAAGATAAATTAATCGACCATTTTTCTGATATGTTGTGCTTTTCCGCATGCTATAGAAACGTCTATGCACTTCCAGTGTGCAGTCGTAATTCCTTTAAGTCGAAAAGGAGACACACGAGAGATGCCATTATCGTCTTGCGTTCTTCACACACACAAACACACTCTTCCTGTCTCTATTTATCCTGTCTCCAAGCTAGGAGGAAAGGCAGACATTCTTAGTGCATTGTATGGCAGAAAACGATGACGTTAAAGGCTTGATTATTTCACAAATGTTAGCAAATATTGTGATTTTTTTCTCTTGAAGCAAGCAGGCAATGCTTTAATTAGTTTACAGTCAAACGCCCTCCCTCTGTGATTCGTTTTATTAGTCGGTACACACACACTAACACAAGGCAAGACAGTTACAAGACGGCGGCATTAGAGAACAAATTAAATATCATATGTATATTAATGGATGTTATCGAACGTATAACCCTTTTTTTATTAAATGGGCATTCCAGTTTTCACTAACTTGCAGATGCTGAGGGAGATATTCTAGTGCTCTGCACTCCAAATGCTAACGCTATTGACTCATTACTCAATAGTAATGAGTGGAATTATTCTAAGACAAAAGACAAGCCAAAAACAACAATATTTAATTGCAGACCTTCAAGGTAAGTTTGGAAAGGGGACGTAATTAGCGACAGCTAATTTTCATTTAGCATCTAGTTTTGATTAACTGGCTCTTTTATTGCTGTTGGCAGCAGGAAAAAAAGGGTTTTATCTATTTCAGAACCAAACTTTAGATAATAATAAGAAAATCACACTGAATTTATGTTTCTTTCCAAGGATTATGGAGCCACTTTGTATTTCAATTATAACAACACGGCCATTTAAAGCACCTATGATAATAAAACAACCTCTATAGCCATTGGGACACGTCTGTTAATAAGTTAGTCTGCTTGTAGGCTTGTTCGGTTTGCTTCTGCTCCGTTCAGGCCCTGAATCCCGCGCTGCCTGCAGTCAATGGCTCATTAAAGTGTAAAGTGACTCTACTGATCCGGTGACGTTCTATTTGGGTCATGTTTTTGCTTTGCTGTAATCCCCAAGCACGGGGGAATGGTGCAAGGTGGAATGCAAGGGGCCTGACTGCACTGTGTCAGCGGGTGAAGGTAGGAGTGTGGACCGGGCATGGTGGGCTTTAGGACACTACCACTTACGTGGTAGCGTCAACGCCCACGTTAACCGCTGTCATTTCCACCATTTGTGGCGGTGAAAATGACGGTGTTATAGCATGATGTTCCATTTCAGCCGTCGCGGGGAAACAGCCACTCAATTTACCAATATCTTGTGAGGAATGGAGTGTGTTGCTGTATGGTTTCCACCGCAAATGCTTTTCTTCCCGGTTTGCTGTCGAGTGCTTGCCTGTATTCTCTGATGGTGATCAGGCGAGGGGGGGCAGAGGCTGTGTGGCTCACCGAGATTCATTTCCCTGGGTGGGAGGCTTGGTGAAAAGAAGCTTACAAATCGGATAAATTGACATTTTCAAATAAAAGATTTCTTGGATGGAGAATATTAAGAATAATAAAATATATATAACAAGGACATTGCTAGCTATAAACCATTGTAAAAATAAAAGCGCTCTGGCATAACTTGGCTTGTGTGCAGTTTCAGCCCCTGAATCCCTGCCCAATTGTTTTAAATGTTCTGCAACTATGTTATTATGAAGTGAAACTAAATAGAAACTCTATGATTATCCAACAATCTGGCACAAATGTGTTCAAGACACCATAAACATCTTGTGCAAACTCTCCGAGAGCTGGTTCTACATTGTTCTGTCTGTGAGAATTGTAAAAGGTTATAAGAGCCACCGGTCTATTTTCCAAAGAGTTCTGTTTGTTTTTTTGCCTCTAGAGCTAGGTAAATAGTGTGGTGGATAGGGAAATAAAAATGGATTTAATGGGGGATTAAGATATGTACCCGTTAATAAGTCTACTACAGTCCAGTGCACTACACTCAATTTACTAAAGCAGTAAAAGAAAAACAAAACAACAAGTTAATAAGCAATGGAGCACGAGTACAATGGGACTAGGTAGTGATGCATTGACTGTGTGTGGCCGGGGACAATACCTTACATGGTTCAGGGTACCAAGGTTATCCGGTGTGCCATCGTGGTGCAGAGTCACTCCTAATTGATGTTCATGTAGGGGCAGGTTGGGAGGACCACGTGACCGGGCAACCAGTCAGCACTGCAACAACCAAAAAAGTAGCCGGTCCAGACACACAAACACACACACACACACACACACACACACACACACACACACACACACACACACACACACACACACACACACACACACACACACATACACACACACACACACACATACACACACACACACACACACACACACACACACACACACATACACACACACACACACACACACACACACACACTCACTCACCCACACACTCACAAAAAAATATCTGGTGTAAACGACCAATGGGTGAATAGAGTCTGTCACAGCCAGATAAGAGCAAAGATCGGCTGGTTCCTTATAGGAATTCAAGTGCCTTGTGGGGAAGAAGAAATAGAAGCCCTGCAACACAAAACAACTGCATCAGACGAAACTCTATGACCTTGCAATTATCACCTCATAAGCATAAGGAGGGGAGAAAATTCCAACGCACATTCAACCAGAGGCCTTGTCAAAAGCAGTCTGGGCGGAGGGCGGAAGATTATGCACAAATAAAGACACAAGTTAAATAAACATGTAATACCTGACAGCATTAGCCAATAAGCATTAACTCAAACAAGGTATCGTGGGGGCCATTGTACTGAAAGGATGCCAGTCAACAACAACCAGAACGCTCCCTCACTGCCCCCAGCCCCACTCCCCTACTTTCCTCCCCCCTAGTGTGCAGAACTCTCAGGGGAGACCTGCCAGATTATAGCGGTCCAAGTTTGGAGCTTCTGGGACACTGTCGTCAGAGCTCCTTTATCTCGGGGAAACAGATGCACACAATGGTATCCACAGGGAGGGGTGGGGGGGGGGTTACGGATAGGTATGTGGGTGTTTGTAGAATCCAACTACCACCCCCACCCCCCCCCCCCCACCACCACACACACACACACACACACACACACACACACACACACACACACACACACACACACACACACACACACACACACACACACACACACACACACACACACACACACACACACACACACACACACTCCCTCGCTACCCTTTTTTCATCTCACAAATGATTGTGATACCTGTCCCCCGTATTCCCCCTGGGCTTGGCTGGGGCCCCAACCTGGCCCCCTGTTGGGTGGCTTTGTCTTTGTCTGGAACGAACCGACGAAGGTGCTGTTGGTAGTGATTATACTTTGATCTAAGGCAGGGGGAATAAGGTTGTTCTTTTCTGCAGCGAGATCACTTCCTCTTCCAAGTTCTGGACGTTGCCCCATAGAAATGGATCCTCTGTGTGAATTTCTTGTACAAAATGTTAGAAATAGCATTCAATACTTCCAAATCTGGAAATCATATATTTAGCTTATTAGTTAGCGTCCATATTGTCAGAATGGGAGGCGACTGCGGCATCACAAAGCCAGCGTTTTTAATATGCTGCTATCAACGCTGAAACAAACAAATGAAAGGACTAGCAATTCCAGATATAGCATCAGAAGATTTGGGGTAATGACGTTAATTATTTTGGGAGGAGCTGCAGAAAACAAAACTTGGTAAGCCGTTCCTTGAGTTTGCACCACTCCAGTGTCTCGTCCTTGATTCTTTCAGAAACATAAAATTAGCGTTGGAATATTTATATCGCCACGGATTCCAAAAGCTGCCTGTGTCAACACAAACCTTTTTTCCCCCCATTCTACTCTCTCCCTTCCACATTTTGGAGACATACCCACTCGCATTAGCACAGCTCTGGTTTAAGCCTTGAGCATGGAACAGGCTTATTCTTCCCCACTTCTTCATGGATTAGTTACTGCATATAGATTTAATTGAATTTCATAGTAGTCATAGAGAAGGCACACAATTCCAAAAGGCACAAACGCCCCCTACCCCACAAAACACTGACACCACTGCAAGTAATCAGCCGAAGCCTGCCTTATATGACGTTGTGCTTGTATGCCCTTATATGCTGTTACTTCACATCTGCTATAGTGCCTCACAAAACACCACGTGGGAAGGTATTTCATTGTTGTTAAAGTTTCACAATGATATATTTATTTTTTTATGCTTAAGTCCCATATCGGCTGGCTGGTTGTAGTCTGTTCTGCGTTAGGACGGAACCAATATCATATTTGTTCCAGGATTAGGCGGATATGCAACCATATATCTGTTAGACAGATAGCTCTCTGTGTAGCCTTAAGAGCGTGTATCGTGTTACCATTGATACAAGCCATTGAAACAAGCCAAATCACTTAGGCCTATATGTTTTTCACAACGCATATGTGTGTAGCAGGATATGCAGCTAAGTAATGGGGAACACTAGCTCATCGGCCAGCTATAGTGCTACAAACACTCAATGTAAAGACAATGAAAATCCTACACCGGCTGTGCTCCTTAATTCCTGACATTCTATCTTTTCTGACATTTTATTCATAATTATTAGCCTTCTTATGTAATTATTATCTTATTTAGCACACCTTGAGCTGAATAGACTAGTCAGACAGCCTTCCTTGGGTCAATACCCTAAAAACACAAGGTATTAAAAGGTAAAAAAAAAAAAAAAAGCTAACCGAATGAATACAATCATATACAACAAATTTGAGACGGAGACAATAAGACAAAACAGCACAAATACTTTTTAGATACCGTTAGTAAAAAAGATGAACTTTGACACGACAAAATAACGAGCTCTCGTCTGGTGGGGTTTTGGTAATCGGCACAAAGCGCAGGGTAAAGGCTAGGGCAGTTCAGCAGTGAGGAGGCAGAGGTGTTTGACTAGCAGCTCCAGGCAGCACCAAAAGGTCAACAGGCTTCAACTGTTCTATCAGCAGAGACCATAGTTCTGGTGAAACCACACAGCCCTTTAAACTTTAAACACCTCCTTTGTGTGTTTGGATATGAGCCGGCGGAAGGCGGGCGGTCTGGCTGGACATGGTTTACCGACCATATGATTAGCCACTTCATTGGGGGTGAGGAGCGATCCCCTTCCACCGCTGTGATCTGGTGATCTGTGGAAGCGTCACGGTGGCGGAGCACAAATAAAGGGCTGTTTGGAAATCCCCATGAGACACATATGCTAGCCTTATGCATCCGAATGTTGGTTAACATTATTGCCCGGAAAAAAATTACTAATATTAGAATTAAAATATTTGAATACCATTAAGTATTCCAAATATTGAAAGGAAAGGGGAAGAGACATTAAATAAAGTTAATAAAAAAATGAGTTTCACCATCAAATATCTAGATACTATAAGACATGTTTGTTTTTTTACAAAGCATGCAAGTCTGTTCTCGATCCTTTCGGAAGAGCACGTATATAAACCACTATAATTTTTAACTGCTTTGTGAGCACCGTGGACTAATAACAACGATAATAAGCAAATTGTCCTTTACCTGCTACCCCAGGCTGTTCTATTCTCTTTACCATCCTCCCTTTTATCCATAATACCAACCTCCATATGGTCCCTACCATTAAAATCAGAAATGGAACAAGCTGGATTGGAGTCAAACAGAGGCCCTAATAAGCACACATGATTATCATTCCATTATGGAGCCGGGATGATGGGAAGCTAATGCATGCTAGCTCTCATAAGGCTGGCACATACAGCTCCTAAATTGGTATGTTTCTGTATTTCTGGACCCGCAGGCCAATCCGATGCAGCTATAAGTAGCAGGTTGAAGAACAGTGTGGCTCAGAGCTTCAGGTTGGAGGATTTTCTTCAGACTATTCTGATTATTACATTTTCTGTTCATGCTACCATATTTTTGTGGTCTGTAAATAAAACATACCATGTAACGGGCATTCATACCTTCATATCTTAACAAATAAATGATGAAAAAAAAAATGTAAACATCTATATCCACATAGCTACTGTATGCCAAGTGTTGCATTTACACAAGGGAGTGCAACAAGAGTTCAGAAATAAAATCAAGTCCAGAGAATTTCAACAGGAAATTGAAATGCAGAAAGCACCTTGAGAATGCATCATTTTTGTTTTGGTTTAAGACTCAAAGCTTAGCTAGCCTCTGGTGTATGGCTCCATTGCATAAATGCCACAACAGTGTTGATCATATCGTTCGCACAGCATTCTCCAGAAGCAATATGATTTCAACCGACACGTGCTAATTTTTGAGTGGCATTTGCATTTCTGCGGCCTATTTATTTCAAACATGGTGCACCAACGCAGAGATGTTACGACTGGTTCAGTTTTCTGCCAGAGCCTCGTTTTTGAGCTTTGATACATCCACCCCTCAAATCCATCGCCGCCCACCCCTCCATCCCAAACACCCCCTCTTCCCCGCACAACACCCCCCCACCCGCTCCTCCCCTCAGTCTTTACAGTGGATAACAAAATAAAAATGGAGGCTGACATTTTCAGTTGGATATGCCCAGCTTCAGCCTCTCTGGAAAACAGGTGCGTGGTGAGAAGCGCCAGGTGTGCAATAATAATAAATAAGAAAAAAACGGAAAAAGTTAAATCCCCGCCATCTCCTCCTTCTCCTGACACTCGCGGGACAGACCTCCGACTCTCCTGCTGAGCTCCAGGGGGAGGGGACGGACTTCAGGGTTAGAGGAGTGGAGGAGAAGTAGCCGCGGGGGTTGAGGGAGGCAGGGAAGGGGCTGTGTGAGCTGGATGGCAGGCTACAGGGTATACCTGGTCTCACACCTTCTCCCTGTCATC
The DNA here is from genome assembly GCF_026213295.1 of Gadus chalcogrammus. Lineage (NCBI taxonomy): Eukaryota > Metazoa > Chordata > Actinopteri > Gadiformes > Gadidae > Gadus > Gadus chalcogrammus. The sequence continues at coordinate 23,756,166 of NC_079418.1, read as the reverse complement.
TGCTACAAGATGGTGGAATGTTAATAACACACGCGAAGATGTTCTACCAACAATACTGGCAAGACGATACAAGACCAACGTTGGCAAATAGGAATATGTGTTGGTGGTTTTTTATCTACTTTATCTACTGTCAAAATAATCCGATCTGCTTAGAAGAAAAATAATATGCTACTTTTTCATTTCGTTTTTTGTTCATCTTTGTCTGGGTATTGTCCGTTGAACAGAAACCCGACAAAACACTTTCCCTGTCATTAAAGGAAACGGCAGACAATCTGAGCACCTGCTGAGAATGTGCGTTGGAAATGAAAATGTGTTCACACCACCTCACACAACCCAAAGGTCAGGACTGCAGAGAGCAGAGAGGGGTCAAAGCAGAGCGCTGACCCCAATTACTGTGTGTAGGTTGTTCACCGAGCACACAAAGAAAACACAGATGAGGTTTGGATTTGAGCATCTGTTGATCTCATATATCAGCATGTCTTTAGATAGGCATCACTGTGACATGCGCTGCATTTTTGGTTCCCCTCATATGGTTAGATGAAGACCTCACAGCCCACAACAAACCAAAACCTGGTTTTATTTGGAGGGAACAGTGGAACAATTTTATACATTTTTTCCATGGCTTAGGCGCACAACAGTTCAAATGTTTATAATGTATCCCACTCCTGAACCAAAATAACAAAGGAAACCCTCAAGGGTGCAATTACAACAAAAGGATGTAGGCTAGGTCTGGAGTCATACTTAAGAGCTCAATTTTGCATAATTGAAAATGATCAAATAACCGTCAAAATATATTACGCACTATAATTTTTGTATGAGATTTAGGGCACGTTTCAAGTGAAACAAATCTTGAAATTCAAACCTCAGGGGGGACAACAACATCTATGCCCAATGACATGTTATAGATGTTTCCTGATTGGTTGAAGTAATGCCAAGGTGATGTCACATTTCATGCGAACAACGGTGTAGTGACATCACCGGGAGCTAATTGTGTTTTTGATGCTATCCCTTTGGTTACAGTCAGTATTTGGAATTGAGATGCTAATGGTGGCTAATATCTAAAAACAGACCTGAGAGGATGCCAGCTTCATGCCACCATGCTGGGGAGGCAATTCCCGAGATGAAACACAGTCGGTGTGTGTGCCGTGCCTAGGCAGAATGGAGGATAGTGCAAAAAATGATATTTCCCCCTTTGAAGTGCCGCAGTTGCCTTTCAATTAAACCTCAAATGTTATCAGTGCAATGCAGCACATTTATTCCTAATGAGCTGCAACTATACGGGGCAAATCTGGCAATTCAATTGGTGGCAGAACCAATTAAGATGATATGTGATAGAATGATGACTTTCGCAATTCCTGTGGCGGGTGCAAAACTGCACAACGGTAAACTCACAACACATCTGCTAAAGGTTGATGCAAGATTATTACAAGTTGTCTTCAATACGTTTTTTTACCACTCAATTACAACAAAGAGTAAAAAGTTATAGATAAAGACAAAATACATTATGGCATAACAGGTTTGTAATCAAATGTGTATGTACAGAAACAGCAAAAGATTGGAGTAAAACAAACAAATAATTAAATAAAAAGTTGTGGCAAATCAATCAAATGGCATCAAATATTTTTAGACACACACACACACACACACACACACACACACACACACACACACACACACACACACACACACACACACACACACACACACACACACACACACACACACACACACACACACACACACACACACACATCCAGGAGCACATTTACACCCAGGGCTGTGTCGGATCAGTTTAGGGTCCCTAATTGTCTTTGCTCATTAATTTGTACCCTTTCTTATCAGTTTAATTACCCAGGAAGCGAACTAGTATATGCATCATCAAACACATTCTCTGGAAAACAACTCATTTTTCATTTCTCTCTCGTGTGAAAAGCTCGTCATTTGTTGGCGGATAAAATAATAACAACACACACGTCGAACATCACATCTGTATTGCTGCGTAGCAAGCGGTTGGCAGGCTCCAAGATAGCCATCACATGCAGAGAATATAAAACACCCTTTCAAATCTTAAAATAACCTTTCAAACGTTATACTCTCCCACCGTTAATGACGGGGGTGGGAAGTGGGGGGTGTTGCTTTGCGAGGGAAAGAGAGTGATGCCTAGCAACGGCATGCTAACCTCCATGACTGCGCCGACTGCTTCTCACCATGAGGTTAATACTCACCCTGGGACGTGTACGGCTCTCTTTCACCGCTCTCTGACACAGGTTCCCGGTGAGCCTCCAATAGCTCTGAGGAGACCTTTGCACGTCAGAGTGAACACAGAAGTTTTTTGAAAGCATTAAAGTTTTTTTCTAAAAGCACACTATCCATCAATCAATCAATCAGGAGTATTTTGTATTGCACTGTACATGCTAAACATTCATACAGAGATTATAACAGGGTTAAACACAGCAAAGTCTTATCAAAGTCTTAACAACAACAACAACAATAAATAAATAAAATTACAGATACATTAAAGAGAGTGATTTAGAGTGAAATATCACATTGGCTGTGTAAACAATGGCCGACTCTTCTTAGCCAAGCCAGTTTCCTTTCTGTAACCTGTTCTCCCCAACACACTGTAGAGGTCTTGTATGCTACTGTGCCATGTGACACCATGAAGAAACCAGTCAGTTCTTATCTTCAGGACCATCTGTTGGCGTCACCCTTTCCCACACTTCTCCATCACGCACCCAAGAGCATAAAGGTGAGTGAGGCAACACGTCAACTGTCATGTCTCAGCGCTATGAATACATCAAACTTATTTTCCACAGCCAATGCATTAAAAAAAGGATAAGCTCCTGAAATCTGGAGTTTAACGAATTATGAATATTCAATTCTTAAGTAATAAAGTTGAAAAGAAGAAAGAAACGTCTGGGAGTCAGAGAAATTATGTTTAACAGTTTCTGTGGAAACACGTGATTTCGCTGATTAACCAGAAAAACTAAGATAGAAAAAGGTTGTGTAGAATGTACACGCTAAGCAGGATCTCCACGCGGTGAGCCGCAATCCTCAGGTGTGCCCAGACTGCCAGCCGCTGGCGAGTGAGAGCAATTGATTCACCATAAACACCGCTTTTATTCCAGTGTGAAATCTGGTTTTCCAGCAATTACTAAATGCGAGGTGCAACGGAAGGAACAAGAAGGCCCGGCATGGGAGAAATGAAAAAGCTGATCTCGAAGGGCTGGAGCCACGAATAGCACAACATATCACGTGCACGGCGGCTACGTCTGAGTGGATTACAGCAGGTGTGTTTAATGCAGCGCCGTGCGCTACAGACAACTAATTACGGCAGTACATTGTGCTCTAATCGAGGGGTTACGTTTAGTCTGGGATGGTTTGCTGGAGAAATGTGGTGGAAAAGGCCCCTTGTAGGATCGTGTGCTAAACTGGCGTTATCACTTAGCAGGGTTTTTTAGTAAGCCCTTGAATAATCACTCATCTAGGAAGAGTGGGGATTCAGCAGGGAGGCAAACAGATTGGTGTTAAGCAAAGATATTACTGAGATGTCTGTTTGGCTGGGCTATTCGAGGACTTCACCGATCCGGTGTTAAAATAAGGAAGAGTGTTGATGTTAAATGCACTAGATCTGATTATCACAGTTAAAACTGAGATATAACTTTCAGGCTGGAGAACGTTATTTATGAAAGGTGAAATGATACTGGCATGCATGCTATAGGTGCATGTGTGTGTCACAATGTGTGTGCACACAACCGCATGCAAGACGTGATGAAGAGCAGAGCGGTGTGTTTTCCAAACTACTCAAGTGTACCTTATCGTAACGCTTATGTCAGGTCAATGGCATACTATCTGTCCAACACAGGACAAGAAATAGAGACCAAAATCGGTCAAGCTCAGTCTGTGTCAAGCTGTATTAGAGCAGGTCATGAATGTTAACCTTGTTTCCTAAAGTCATAGCCATGAGCCTTGTGCGACTCAACTCAAACAAAACCACATTCCATTATTGATAGGGTTCAGTTTTAACTCTGAAATAAAACAACCAAACAACAAATCAGCAACAAATGTAGACGATCGTAGTCGTAAAATCTCCTTCAAACATTTGTTTGCAGAAAGTCTTACCCTAGCATCCACATTTGTTAGCATCCACTGTTACAACCGGAAAATCAATACAAAATAATACCCAATAATGCGACCAGTAATCATTTGTCAACACGGCCCATCTGGGTCCTTTCTCTTCTGGTGAGCACTCCCCTTGCTCCCCTTGAAGCGCATGTTGTTGTTTCTACTCTGTCTTACATTTTGATGCAATTCCGGGCGGAGATGTTTCGCTCTGGCGAGCCGGTAGCCTCTGAGTGCTAACGCAGAGGTGAGATTCAGGTGAGCACACGCTGATGGAAAACGATGCAGACCTCGGGAAGGCCAGTAAAAACACTTGGGCCCCGTCCCTGGAAGGGTTTAGGCATGCAGCACATCACAGCGAGATCAAGCTGGGCTCCTCAGACTTCAGCCAGGATCCTTGGGTAGCTCTAGGGGAAGGCAGGACGTGTGTGTGTGTGTGTGTGTGTGTGTGTGTGTGTGTGTGTGTGTGTGTGTGTGTGTGTGTGTGTGTGTGTGTGTGTGTGTGTGTGTGTGTGTGTGTGTGTGTTGTGATTAATTATTAATATAAGATTGCAATATTATTTTATACTTTGCTTTCATTTGACTCCAAAAGCGGGAGAGTGCGAGAGAGAGACATGGCAACAGTGGCCATTGTATTGCCTATGACTAAACCATGTGCAATCGATTCTCAAAAGTCCTATATATGTATTCTTGCAGAGATCGTGGAGAATCGTATATGTCAGTTGGTAGGACTTGCTCTCATATATTATCAATATATATATATATATGAACTCCAGAGAGAATTGTAATGCATATATTTTCTGAGGCAAGACTTTTTATAGAAGCACCAGATGGGTCTCTAGGAGACTAGGAATGAGTAACTTCTTCAATTTGATTAGGAACAAGGTAAAAAGTGACATCTGCTCCGCTTCGGAAAAGCCCAAACCAGTCCAGGGTGGTATTTCATGCTCAATTGGCCCAAATATATATCTAAACAACAGGCATCAATTATTTATCACTGTCAAGTAGAGCTATACCTGGACTGGCCTCATATAGAATTTCTACAGAGCTATTGTTATATACGTCGAGGCATACACACACACACACACACACACACACACACACACACACACACACACACACACACACACACACACACACACACACACACACACACAGACCCATAAACCGCTCCCCGGTGACACTTCCCCTACCTTTAATTAGTATCTCTCTTTCTATTTAATGACACTGGAAGATTATTTTTTTTGACACTGAGAATCGTGGCCTCTGCGTCGCCGACGACGACGACTGTGTTTCCTTGGGGAAATCATCAGCTTCTAATTAACTTAATACCAGAAATACCCTTAGATCCCTCATCATTGGCAGGCCCGCACCCTGCGCACCAGGCCTCCTCCAGAGGACAGATGTTAAGATCAGGTTTAAGCCTGTTCCAGTGGAGGCGGAGAGGGAGGGAGGAGGGAGGAGGGAGGGGGAATAAAGTGTGGCTGCTGATTTGATCAATTCCCCAAAGAGAGGGTTAGTGGAGAAGTTCCATCATCAGATAAAGCAAGTTTGGAGGAGTCATAGAGCTGTAAATCCTTTTCCCGGCCAAAGGACAATTTGCAGCAGGGGAGAACAGGGGAGCGATTAAATGCCACTTTCTGGGATGGTGGTCATCGCCGGCTGGGGCAATGCATCCTCTGTACTTTTTATGTTGTTGTTGTTAAATCGTTTGGAGACAAAAAACTGGCCCTACAGTGAATGTGTGTGCTGTGTTTTTTGGGTCACATGGGATTCACTTGGAGATGACCGCACAGTGTGTGTCACTCTGGAGATTCATGAGAGAACAGCTTTTTGCCCGCAAGGCTCCAGGAGTGTCATGGTGACATTGGAGCAGAGGTAGGTATCCCGTTGTTTTGACAACAACAACCAAAGAAAAAACAGCAAAAAGCCACTGACCAGCCAAAGGACATTAGGCCTAAATGTGCGTCAGACAGTAGAGAAATGATCTCTACTCTGTGTCCTCAGGCAGGTGTGCAGTCGGAACATAAGTGGGACGTTCATCACGTGTCTAGGAGACTTCTTCTGTATATGCGATCCTTTCCAGTATGCCACCCTTCTATCCCTTCATTGTCCATCGTCTTGTTCCCCTCCGAGCCGCTGTGAGCCCACAATACCCTCTCCACCTCCTCCTTCCCATCTCCTCTTGCACCTCCTCCTCCATCCCCTCTCCCCACTTCTTCCTCTTGTCTGCTCCCTCCTTGGCCACCTCCTAGTCTTCCTGCTTCTTCTGCCCTCTCTACTCTATCCAGCCTTCTCTTCCTCCCCTTGTCTCCTTCATCGTCTAACTTTCTCCTCTTTCCTCCTTCTCTTCCTCCTCCTCTTTCTCCCCCCCCCCCCCCTCCCCCCCCCCCCTTCTCTCCGCTCCTTCTCGCCTCTCCCCATCGCCATCCTCCTCTGTCCGGCTCCTCCACCCACCTCCTCCTCTCCTTCTCCCACCTCCCTCCTCCTCCTCCTCCTCCTCCTCCTCCTCCTCCCTGTCAGCCATCCACCGTCGAGTCCCACTCCCCACTTCCTTCTCTCCTCCCTCACCCATCCATGTCTCTACCCCCGTTCTGCTCCTCCCTCCACCTCCTCTCCACACATCCACTACCCAGCCCCCCTCCTAGGCAGTCCTGTCAGATGAGATCAGGGTGAGGTGGTGACGGCCGAAAACATCATCCAGCGAGACTCAGCCGGGGATCCGAGGGTGTCAATCAGGGTGAGCCCAGAAGTTGAGAGGGAAAAGTCCTGGAAAGGAAAAAAGGAGACACAGATGTCTCTCTCATCAGCATGTGTACTCTCTTGTTTGCTTACTTTACCTTGCTGATGCAACGCTGTAGTGCTATAGTTGTCTGTTTTATCTGAAGGAGAGACGTTGCGTCTTTTAAATGTAATTAGTTATTACCGGTGGTATTTGCTGAGCACTTCATTTTAACTGCGTCCCCCCTTGGGAGCACTTGCTAATTTGGAGTTGGTGGTTAGACGCGAGTGACAATGTGAAATATCACCGGGCTGGCTTTGACAGAACGGCTGGCTCAACTGTGATTATGGTGTTGTGCCGTCTTATGGCGAAACGCTGTTGTTGCCTTTTAATAGACAGACTAATTAGGGAAGATTCTCTTTGGTAATAGATGCAAAGTTATTGAGCATTTTAAAATGGATGAATACGTTTGTTTTTTGATAATAATCCCTCCTCTCAAACTGACTGCTGAGCAAAGAACACAGAAACAGTAGATAAATAATGCCGTTTGAGGTAATTTGCAGAACTTTTCGAACAGACATTTAAGCAATATACATGCTTTTTAAAAATAAATGTACCCAAAATAAGTCATAATTATTTAGATCCTCACTAATTCAAATGTTTCAAATGTGCAAAGCTGGTGAGTCTGAAAACAGCCAAACCTCAGATAAAACCCACTCTAAGCACGTTGATTGGAAGAAGTCGCTTGACATCACCCATTGAGCCATGAAGGAGCCGGTTAAATCCATTGGCTTCAAAAGATGAGAAAGAAGAAAGAAAGTGCATTGAAATATAAATATTTTATATATTTTAAGTGAGAAAAAGTCAATAAAGTTATTACCTGAATACATCATGGCCAATGCTCTGCCAACTTAAAAAATAGCTTCTATACATCTCGATAAAAGACATAAAGGAGCGAAAAAATACATTCTCAGCTCCCTCTCTTTTGAACAAGGCACAGCTTTTAAAGTCCAATAAAGGCATTATAGTTTCTAATACAAATGAATGGAAACATAATGCAAAAAAGTTAAAAGGAAAATGAGATCATTTCAATGTGTGGGGTGAGGTGTAGGCGTAATAACATAAAATATCTATATAAATATAGAAAGCATTATAATAAAAAACGAAAAACATTCCAAACTGTGGGTGGCTTGTGTTTGCTTACTCACAACCTGTCAGGCGATCATCTACCAGTCCCAGGCCACGCCCACCACTAACCATGGCTATGTGCTCCCATCGGCAGCCTTCCTTCATTGGACGTACATCATTCTCTGTTGCTCCCGGCCAACATAACCCAAGGGCATTACAAACACAAAAGGAAATGTCTGTGCAACTTTCATGAGGTAAGAAGGAGTTTGGAGGATGTTGTCTCGTGTTTTTGGTTATTATAACCTACCTGTGAACATGTGCACAACATACAGCAGGCCGCCGTGTAGGCGGAAGTTGGAACATGCGCTGCCATTAGACATCAATAACCGTTGGCGCTCTTTATCAGACTCGGATGTTCACGGGGTACGGGAGGGCAGTCTTTGGAATTTTGTGCCTCCGTGAAGGACCACCGCTAGATGAAAGCGACCGTCGTGCGACCGACGTCCAACTGAGTTTATTGCTTCTATGGTTTCTCCTAGCGCCGTTAGATTGCGTCCTCGTGATTATTTTCCCATTAGCGATATCGTTTAAGGTTTGTAGTTCTCCATCACAGGCATCTGATGCCTGACCTTGCTTGGCACAAAGTGATCTAAGAGGGTGAACCCTGTGGTGACCTTGCAAGTTCCTCCTAAAATCTATCCCGTTGTTACCAAAGAAAGGCCCGTTTAATGAGGAGATCAGTCGCATGTTTGCCAAAAATTCAGCAACATGTGTTGCTTGGTTTCTGCACAGCGTGTGAAACCATGGTGTATGGTGCATGAAAAGAGTAACTAGAGTCAAAAGAAGGGACTGGAAGTGCTGTTTTTACCGATTAGTAGTCAAGTGTATACTAGTGCCTAAAATGTTATCATTTAGCAGATGCTCAAAACAAACATAGCTGACAGGGATTTGAAATGCATTTCAATAAGGGGCAAGTGAGGAATCTTACTCAATGATGCCTACAGGTTGATAGAAGAAATGCTTTTGGGTGGGAGTGAAACCACCAGCCACCGATGATATACTATGGACTACTCACAGCGCCTGTTATTTCTCAGTTGTTAATACTGCACCATGTTTCAATCCATTACACCCTCTTTCATATGTACAGTGTTTAAAATGCTATTATACCGTGTTGTTCATAGTGCCTCTTATTTCCTCTCATAATATGTTTCTTGGTCTGGTGTAACAGTGCACAAAGACAATTGCTGCATATGTTAATGACTTGTGTGCTAACTTACTTGGCTAATAGGCCGAGTTTGGATTTCGTTTTTTGTTGTGTAAATTCAGCTGCTAGTTACAGAACGGGGTGGGTGGTGGAGAGATGGAGAAACATCACCAGGCGTGGATCCTGCTTGATATGCTGTATTGCTATGCAAAACTATATAATACCATTCCCATCAAAAGTCTCATTAGGAATCCTCAACAGAGTTCTCCAGAATCACAGCCAAGCAAATGTGCTGTGAGAGAAACGGGTGTGTAGATAGTGAAATTGGCGAGGGGAAAAAAAAATTGCAATAACATTATCATACTCTGTGAACATTATTCTCTCCATCCTGCAAATAAAAAAAAAGAACAAATGCCCATCTCGCTCCACATTAAAAGTGCACGCGGTGCATTTTGTTTCCGATCTGCTGGGACTTCTCACCGCGCTTTTCAAAGATGTGAGCAGAGCCCGGGACAGCTATGCTAACAACAATCCACTGTGGGCCCCATCCATAGTCCTGAAAGAGACAAAAGCACCCGACCAATAGCATTCATGCTTCCTGATTACCGCTGTTGCCCATCGCAGGGACCAATTAGACTGCAACTAGTTGTATCATTGAGTCCCGGAGCGTTCTCGGGCTAACAAAACTGGACAATTAATTTGTATTACAGCGCGAGTAATCCCTTCTACGCATGCGATTGTTAATTTAGTGAATAGTTTCAGCAGACAACTTGAGTCATGGATCTGGTCTCCTTAGCATCTGGTTCACATCGGGGGACAGTGCGCCCCGTGTTTCTAGGTGAGGCTGTGTTGATGCCTGCGTTGCTTCTCGGCTGGGCTTCAGCACCTTGGACAGCGACACAGCGATGGTCTCGGTGTCCAGCGGCCCTTTTCAGCCTTCACATCACACATCCCTTCTTCTTCCTCCCTACAATGGGAAGCAAGAGGATTGAAATCTCTTTCCCATTTATTGCATCAAAAAGATCAGTGTGGGTGTGCGTGCATTGGCTCTGGCAGTTTGTGTTTTTTCTCCTTCAAAGACGTTCCCTGGACGACGCGGTTCTGCCCAGCAGACTCTGAATTCACTTTCAGGGCTTTTTTCCTCCATATTTTGCCTTTTAAAGTAGGACTGTGTAAGAGTTTGACTGTTCTACCAACTGGAACTAAATGGCCAAAATGTGCCTGTGGAGATTTATTTCACATTCTTTTATTATTTTTGCCTTATTTCACTTATATATAGCCCTATCCCCGCACGGGCCAACAGTGGAGGGGAACATACATGAGACATTTATAAGGAGAGTTTTGAGAGTGCTGCAGAGAATCCTTTACAACGCTCATTTGAGCCAAAAGGAACCGGTAAAACATGCATATACATACATGCATACAGACATATAAACCTTTATCATGCATAAATAATATACATAATATACTCGATTACATCCTTCAAGTGAACCGATCTCTACCGCACTCTGATGCAGTATGTTCCATAGGGGCCCATCCACATTGTAACCAAGCAAATAGCTGTGTTCTCTCCTAATTGGCTTTACTGCCCCTCTCAGTAGAACAGCTTCCTCTCACCACACACTGACACATATAATTTAATGTTTGTGGCTTTTGCGCTGTAAAACAAAAGAGAACAAAAAAAACGCAATCCCAGCGGATCATATCCAACAAAGGTGATTAAAAAAAAACCTTGTTGCCAGAAAATAAGACAGAGGAAACAAAAGCAAAAGGACGTCGCCTGCGGCAATTAGCTGCAGAGATTGAAGCCCTTGTTCAGTACACGGTGGTCAATATGCTAATAACGGTAAGCTGCTGTAAAATGAATGCCCTGTATTAATGAGGCTTTATATATATATATTTATATATATAATTCCATTATTATTATTTTTGCCTCTCCTATGCTTTCCTAATAGTTCTGTTTAATTAGACTCTCTGGGAGTTGAAGCTGTGTGGTGCTTCAGTCTCCTGTCACAATGTTAAGGCAGCAACACTATTCTCCTGGGCTACTGTAGGTGGTGGGATTGGGGGTGGTGGTGTAGCTGTTGTTACGGTGTGTCAGCTGCGGGGGGAGCGGGAGATGAATGCTTCCCCCTCTCCAGTGGTGCATGCCAACCAGCGTTAATTCAAAGCGCTGATAAACGATCCTTCCTTCAGACCCTCCCCCCCCTGTGGTCTGTCATGTCCCAGCACAGCTCGAACTCCAAACTTCCTAAAAAGAACCTGTAGTACAAGCATAAAAGGGGGACGAGAGTGCAACATGGTTATTTTAACCGGTGTTTGGAAAACTAGCACGTTGGTGTGTGCCTCACTTGTTCTTTTGAAGCAAAGGAGAGAAATGCCACCATAACTTTCTGTAAACGGACCTATTGTCTCCGGGCGAGAGGTATCGCACGCCTCTGTGTCGTCTGTGTCTGCTGAGTTGGTCCTGCTGCACATATAACTGCTCGCTCGGGCAAATGTTTGCATTCTCTCAATGTGCAACGCTTTGAGTTCCAGCACTTTCCAATGTTTCTAAATACAGTCTCTATTAGGGATTGTAGAACCTGATAATGTAATAAATACCCGATAATGTAATAACCCCGATAATGCAATAAAAATCTGCACTTGAGTCCATTGAAAGTGTAATAAAACATGATCATGTAATAACTTCCCGATAATGTAATAAAGTGCATTTCCCAATAATGTAATACGCTTTTAATCAATAATGTAATAAAGTATTACATTAATGGGAGGTTATTATATTATCAGGTTAGCCTTCATTTCGCAAGTCCTGATAATGTAATAATTCCCCAATATTGTAATAATATAATAAAACATAATAAAACAGCAGACCACCCATTACTCAGGTTCAAGTGGTGATACTGTGTAGGCTCAAGAGCTCTAGCGCCACCAACAGGTCAAAGTTGAATGTTAATTAACTTTTGACCCGATCATCCCTGAGCAGAAATGGTTTTCAGTAGCTAATATAACTTGTGTCACCCGTATTAAAGAAAAAAATAGAAAAACTCTTAATCAGTCAGCTAACGCGAAAAGAAAGCTTTTTCTCATAGCTATAAGTCACTCAGATCAGCTTCACACATTTGTTTCTTCTGGAATGACAGTAGCTTTTGATCCTCTCCCAGATGGCAATTTTCAGTTTTCAGCTATGGCTGACCAGTTAGCAAGCTTGGGAATATTTCGCTCATCCACCACTCTTAGACAGGAAATTGTATCTGATTTGGTGGCAAATCCTTTTAGTCTTGATGGCACACCTTTGTTACATTTTGTTACTGATCAAAACTGGGATGACTACATTAATGAGGGTGAGTTGGGAACTTATGGAGATCACATCACTCTCCAGCGAGCTGCTCAAATTTTCCAAGTTCAGTTTTTGGTTGTTTCTACTCTAGGTGTGGATGCTTCCTCAGTTGTCTCACCATCTGGAGAATATTGTGAGGACTTGCCCACTTTAGTAGTTGGTCATATAGCCGAGGGTCATGGAGATCATTATGTCAGCTTAGATGGCCCAATTAGTCAATACATTAGCGGCATTCAGGAGGAGGAGTCTCACAGGATCACATCTAGAAGACGCATTGAATCAAGTCCAACACATGAATTTGAAGTGAACTCTCGATCTGACCAGCTCATAATCCATTCCAAAAACGTATAATAGCTGCAAGCAATGATGAAGGGGCATGTATAGTGGATGGCACCAAGGCTGGTTGAGACCAGGTTTTTTTTCCTAGGTTCTAAGCAGGTTAAATGTCAATAAGAGTTTAAGTTTAACACCAGGATGCTCAAAGATCAGGATGGCAGCCAAATTCTGATGTGCAAAATAGTTTTGGAGCTATTTGGAGAGGTCTGGCAATATCAGCAGACATTGAAAAATAAGTTTGCAATTCACTTGTGTGAAGATTGTGGAGTTAAAACACATTTTCGATATTGCATCGCCCCCTAGATGTCAAAGGTCACCAAATTGTTTAGGTGTTCCCAGGATGATGTCATGACTCTATATACCAAGTTTGGTTAAGATATGTTAAAGGGTTGCTGAGAAATGGGCTAACTTCCTGTTTGGCAACCTCACCGTCAGGTTTGATTGACTGTCACAGCCAAGCGTCTTTGAATTTCAAAAAGTTGAATGCATGCTGTGTCATGGTCTGAAGGTCATCTGGGCCAAATTTCAAGAAGATTAAACAAAATGTGACGAGAGGCCTTTTTCAGGTTTTTGATCAAATCAAAGATGGCGGAAAATCCAATATGGCGGAAAAACCCCATTAATGATGCATTGAGCTTGGATCGGCCCAAGGGTTCCAGTGATACATCGTTTGTGAAAAACGGATGAATGGGTCAAAAGTTAATAAACATTCAACTTTGACCTGTTGGTGGCGCTAGAGCAAAACCCATTAAGGACGCATTGAGCTCGGAATCCTTGCTCGGTCTCCTCTGTGTTCAACCGAGCAAGCAAGTTCGCCGTCCGAGGAAAAGGGGTGTGTTCATGCGTGTCGCAAGGCAACGTCCTCGGACCTCCCAGACGGATGGATAACCCTAACGCTGGGGATGATAGATAAGTTACCGGACCACTTGTGGAGTGCTACGATAGAAAGAAAAATCAACTTGTCACTTTAGTGACATTCATTATTCGATATTCTACATGACTCCGACTATTCGACGATCGTTGCCCATCCCTACCTTCCAAGAGGACTAAAGCTGCGTTTTATTATCCATCCGTCTCGGAGGTCCGAGGACGTTGCCTAGCGACACGCACAAACACGCCTATTTTCCTCGGATGACGAACTCCCCATTTCGGTTGAACTCAGTGGTGACCGAGAAAAATTCCGAGACAGAATTCAAGATGGCTGCGCCCATTTTGACTTGAAGTATGAACTGTTTTCATTGTGCTTGGGCCGCTTTGGTGGTTTGAATGGCAATTTCAATCACTCGTATTACTGCAATACCTTACTGCGTCCGTATCTCTGCCTATGGCCTATAGCCTACCTATTTTGGAGCGCCTGGTACTCTGGCAATGCTACCGCGACAACATCTTTCCGGGTGGCGTCCATGTTTTCCTCCAACAACCAAGCTAAATAATAAAACGCTTGAAGTGTGGGCGTGGCGTCAGATCCGAGATCCGAGTCGGTTCGCAGAGAATACGCACCATTAGTCTGAAGTATGGGCATATTTTGGGTATTAAAAAATACTGCGATAATACCGGAATTTTGGTCTCAATAACCGCGAGGTTAACTTTTCATACTGTTACATCCCTAGTCTCTATCTATGCTTCATTCTTCCAGTTTCCATGGTAGGAAATGTTCCAGACTAAGTCTATTAATTCTCTACTGCTCTGTATAGATGGTTACCATCACCATCGATAAAAAAAAAATTGCCAAGTACGTAAGTGTATTATATGACTCTTTTCTAACCAGCAGCCTGTCGAATCACTTGTTGCCAAACAATCACCTATTCATACACACATTCACGCACCGATGGAAGTGTCAACCATGCAAGGCCACAGTAAGCTCACAAGTAGTGATTAGGGTGAGGTGTGTTGCTGAAGGACACCTTGACAGCTTGGAGGAGCCGGGGATCGAACTAGCAACCTTCTTGTTGCAAGTCCCCCGTTCCACTGCCCCTCACAGTGCACACAAACGCAGTAAGGAAGAGACAATACGTTAATGGCCGTCGAGTTTCAGGGCCCCTTTCAGACAATGATATGGTATTTAATACCCACAATGCAGTATTTATCTCTGAACACTCAACTTTAAGCGAGAAGAAAGAAGATGATGTTCTGCAGCCCCGGCACGTCTTGTGCTATTCAGACGCTGAATTGTGTTCTAACTCCACATCAACTATTCAAGGAAACGAATACAAACAACCTCACTTTGAATTGTTGCTTACTCCCACAACCATGCCAACCAGCCATGAGCCCAGACTGCAGCAGCAGCATAAACGACACGTCCCTGGGAGCCCGTGCCACCTCTGGATTGATTTAGCTCTCGCTAGGAGTGCGTAGCCTTACTCGCTGAAGCCGAGGTTCCTCCTTCTGGCTGTTTGCTCCATTGTCTGCTGTGATTATGCATGTATGTTTAGTTGCGCAAAGCAGGAAAAGGTTATTCAGACAGTGAGCCGTGATGCTATCGTGTCTTCATTTCAACATCTGTGTTGTAAATATACGAGCCAAGGGGGGCTGGGTGCAGGAGAACCAGCAAAACCAAGCATGGGATATAAGCTGTGGTTCCGTGCTTGTAGCTGGAGCCCCATTATTTGGCTTTGCAACCAAAACAACAGTATTGATTTTTCTCCTTAAAGTAATGAGTTCTATGTATGTATATAATTAAATAACCACATTTTGGCCCGGGATTCCCGGGGGTTAGGCAAAAAAAAAAGTTATTAAAAAGTATGATGGCTGAATTGATTGGAAAGATATTTTCCTGCTGATGAATGCAAAACTGTGTCCATGTGGTATTGTTCATTTTAATTTCTTCCTAGACAACGGCGGAACATGTAATAGCGTCCATTTCTGAGTATATATTATATATTGCCAGTTGTTCACCTCATGGCAAAACTCTCAGAGTCAAAGGGCTCATAGCAATAAACTTCAAACTGCAGTATTTTTTTAACAATTGATGTGGAACCTAGTACAAACACAGGCAGAAGGAACCCAAACAACACTGCCTCTGTGAAAGAAGTGTGGTGACGCAGGGTCGGGCCAGGGTGGGGATGGGTGGTGGGGGTTGGGTTAGGGGCGGACTGTCAGCAAGGGTAAAGATATAGGTGGCCTACTTTGCGCCTGAGATGACACTTTTCATCGGTCATTCCTTTTTTGTGTGTTTTATTATTAGGGTTTTTCTTATGGTGTAAGAGTGATGTGAGTGCTGAGATCTTGTTAGGTTGAATATTACTTTTTATTATATTTAAAAGAGGAAATAACACGCAGACAAAGACAGGATGTCAGTCCGACCCGTCAGTACAAGATGAGATCCTTCAAGATTCAGTCAAGGACATTTTAATATGAGATGGGTCCAACTCCCAAATGATTTTCTCATAAATACACACACACACAGACACACACACACACACACACACACACACACACACACACACACACACACACACACACACACACACACACACACACACACACACACACACACACACACACACACACAGAAGTTGGGCACTATCCAAGTTAATAAAATGGCTTTGACAACAACACATGTACAAATGTCTTCATTGAATTTCATCTATGTATAATATACAAAGCTTTCTCTTCCCTTTTGTCCATTTCTCTTTTTTGCTTCTTGCTTCCCCTGCTGAGCAGCTGTACATAAAGCCTGAAGTTATAAATCACTTTCTATTTTGTTCGTCTGTACAGTGATGTTGTTGTGCAGACATCGTCCTCCTTTCATTGTGTTTGTGCATGGGGGTTAACTATGCGTACAGCAGACAAGGCCATCTCCATCCCTCTCTCTCTCTCTCTCTCTCCATCCCTCTCTCTCTCTCTCTCTCTCTCTCTCTCTCTCTCTCTCTCTCTCTCTCTCTCTTTCTCTCCCTATCTCCCTCCCTCTCTCTCTCTCTCTCTCTCTCTCTCTCTCTCTCTCTCTCTCTCTCTATCGCCCTCTCTCTCTCTCTCTCCGGTCTCCAAGGACCTCATCAGGTAAACACCCAAGGTGGGATAAAAGGAGGCCTAGTGTGTGCGTCATCACGCGCCAACATACTTTTTCAAAAACTCAGATGGAAAAGTGCACACTCTGAGTCATTTCCCTTTGTTTGTAACACGGTTACTTTTTAGGTGTATTTTTTTTTTTACTATTTCTGCTCTCCCTCACAAAAGTGTGCCGTTAATAAGCTAGGGAGAGCGCTTTTGGAGCGCGGCTGCGGGAAAATGCTGCGGTCCACAGCTCCTTAACAGGAGACAGCGTGCCACATACATCAAGCCCCTGCAGGGGACGACTCTCCCAGGCAGCCCCCCAGTGACATTAAGCCGCTGTAACATTTTTTTACAAAAGACGGGAAAAAACACATACACACATGTGCGCAAACGCGCACGTACACCACTTACATCCACTTTAAATAGACTGTGTTTTTTTCTCCATAATTTCCTTTCAATTTTTTTGCCCAATCTACTTTTTTAACCAGTGATACCTGGTTTTAACAACCTTGATCTCCTTCCCCCAAGCCCCGACACACACCCTTTGTCTCTGTCTAGTTTCCTCTCCCGTTCACAATCTTCCAGCTCATCTGTAGTTAAAAAGCATTTTATTCGCTGTTTAAAAACCGTATGATGTGGTCTGCTGCCTTTGTTTGCCCTAATCGTCCCATATTTCATTGTGTGTGTGTGTGTGTGTGTTTGTTGGTTTTTGTATGTGCGCGTGTGTGTGTGAGGCTGACCCCCAGAGCTTACATTCGTCATTGTTACCACTAATGGGAGGGATTCTTTTTGCAATTTTTTTAAGGCAAACATACAGAATTAGAACGGCATCACATGATTAAAATGCGATGTTATTAAAAGGAACACATAAGCATAATGTAACGTAAATGGGTACCTTGCATGTATTCCTCTGTGTATTGTGTTCTAGTTGCAGGGAAGTTTTATAATTGTCCCTTCCGGCTACTCCTTACTTTGTTATGGTGACAGTTTAGAGAAACATAAATACAGATGCAATAAATAAACCTAAGAACAAAAGAGGTACAACGTTTTATTTGAATTGGCTCAATGGGTGCCACAGTAACCAAAACAAATTTAAGTATTCTGTTATAGGCCCAATGATAAGACACAAAGTCAGAAAGTCGGACGGACAGATATACATATAGAGACACACAGACAAAGATACAGAGAGAAACACAAAGAGATAGAGAGATGCACAAAGAAACAGAGAGAGAGAAAAACAGACACAGATTGACGGATGGATAGAGAGATGACGGACAGACATACCGACAGATAAGACAAGGCCGGCAGATCAAAAAAAATTGGGAGACAGACAGATAGAAAGATGAGACGGACAGACAGAGTGACCTCCGTGACCTCTGGTTTGGTCTGGCAGGCAGCCATGAGCAGGAATAACAGCAGCGTGGTGGCAGCGTTCTGATAGTTTAAACAGGACTGAGCTGCCCATCGATCGCCCAGGATTAGAGGATTCCTTTCCCCTCAAATGCTGATCGCGGCACCGTCAATTAGCCCAGCCCACCAGCGCAGTGTGATCATATGGCCCTCTGCTCTTACCCGCCAATAAAGAGGTAGGTGGCAGTCAGAGCAATGTGACTGGCACTGGGAAATATACCTCCTGTCGGTGCCCCTCTGCCTGTGCTCTTTCAAACGCTACCGTAAGGGGTTTATGGGAACAGATGGGGTCTGATGAGACATTGGACTCCTCCATTTGGGTAATGAGCTTTTTTCCGAATTGGCCTTCTTCGATATTCGTCCGTTCTGTGTTCGAAAAAATGTGGATAACTTACAGCTAATAAAATGTGCTGGATGGCTGCCAAGTGGCAACGCTCTTGATCTTGAAGAGTGGCTATTTACTGTAAAGGCATGGAGCCCCGGGCTGAAATCTGCAGAGAGGTCTGAATACGGTGGGGTGTGTATGAGGCCTCCTACTCGCTTGCTGGTTGAATTTGGTAATGGGAGCCATGAGTATTACGGGTTTAAGGGCCATGCGAGAGCAAAGACGCCTTATGAGAAAGACAACGCTTTCATTTTGAATCTTCATGTGTGGAGAGCAGCATAGGTTCGTAAACAGTCAGCCTTGATTGTGAATGGTTTAAGCATGAGCGATTGCGGTTGAATATTGACTGCATTAAGAATTAGCAGTGCTCTACAGATGTATAAGTGGTCCTGTGAAGGAGGCGAGGGATGGTAGGAGACAACAGAAGAGATAAGATGGAGCCGCAAAGCGGGCTGATGGATGGATGGGCGGACTGATATACAGACAGATATGGAAAGACAGACAGATGGATAGGTAGATGTATAGAGAGACAGATAGACTTATAGTTAATAGAGCCATAGATAAAGAGATGGATCAGAATGCGCGTTAAATCAGATATTGGCCCGTACTCCGCTGCTCCGTCTACACATGAAGATTTCTTCATTTTCCTTTTATTTCTTTAATTCTCCAGTGGCGCTAGCCAACTCCGCCGCTACGCTATCATCACTGTTCATGCTGAGAGCACCAGACATTGGGGTTCAGAGTTTCTAATCGTATTCCTGCATATATTTCTCACCTTATCTATGACCTGCCAGTCCCCGGCTCACCGACCAAAACAATGCAATCTCCTCCGATTAGATTTCCCCCCCTGTGCTTGTGTGTGCATGTGCGTCCATGTGTGTGTGTGTGTTGCAGAATGTGTGTGAGTGCACATGTGTGTGTTTGCGTGTGTGTGCAAGTGTGTGTGTGTGTATGTTTGGGAATGTGTGTGAGTGCACATGCATGTGTGTGTGTGTGTGTGTGTGTGTGTGTGTGTGTGTGTGTGTGTGTGTGTGTGTGTGTGTGTGTGTGTGTGCACATGTGCTTGCACCACGACATGGACGCGCACACAAGAGAAGAAGCTCAAACATTCGTGTGTTGCATTGGATATTACGTTGTCTGGACATCTCTTCTGGCCTGGCAGCATGGACAACAAATGTACGGGGGAGGTGTTCTGCATGTCCGATGTATCAGATAATGCTCAAGCAGGATTAAGTTTAACATTTTCATTTGAATAATGAATGAGGCCGCAGTGTAAGGCGAGCCTCAATCAGTCATTGAGTCGCAGACCCCTAAGAAGCAGCGTTGATGAAATCCAAGAGGTCATTAGCGTGTCGTTTTCACGGCGGCTAGTGCTATGTTCACGGTACATTATATTCTTAGCGGTTATTGATTATTTTGTGACTAGCTTAGCATAACCCGCAGCCCGGGCCGGGCCGTGCTAGCAGAAAGAAAAAGAGCTGGAGTTACATTATTCGATTTTTTGTTGGGTTATAAATTCAGATCCACAGATCACAGCCAATGTGTTGGTTGTGAAAACACATCAGCCCGGTTTAAAATGACACATTGTAGATATAAATATTTTTTTAGAAGGCTTCATTGAGTTTATCCTAGGGTGAATGCATGAAAGCCATTTGAATCGAATAGGTCACGTGTGTAAATAACTACTAGGAATTTGCCCTTTATGCATAATACCCGCTTCTGCAACTAGCTCAAGCAGAAATGTCACATGAGTGATGGGAGATCCCTTGGATAGCTTATCATGAAGATATTTAAAATGGCTGATACGTGACTTGTTTTTCTACGCCTGTGAAAGATGGTGAAACCTGACGAGGGTGATACTAAATATGTGTGCGTTTAGGTAACATAGTCCTTCCTATATGGCCTTCCTATAGATATTTGAGAAACTGATTTGCAGCATCAGTTGCAGACATAGAGTTTAAAAAAGGATGTCTGACGTCTCCCATTTGGTAACACATAGGCGGTGTGGGGGTGTAGGTTTGCCTTCTCCAATATTATCCAGATCCAGATCCCAATTTGGCATATTGATGGTGGGAAATGAATGACACCTCACACTTGTCTAGATCCTAACCAAATAATGGAAATAAATGATTGGCTTTCTTGAAATCAGATTTCTCCTAGTTGACATAGACTGGTGTCTGGTCATTCTTCAACTAGCCAGGCTCTTGTGTGACACTTTCGTTGTACTAGTGTGAAGAATACCATTACAATTTGGGCAGGCCAATCAGGCGATGCATGAGCTTTGATTGGACGGATCGATCTGGACGCAGGTCCAGGGGCGTAATGTGCAGGTCGATGGACCGGTGCCCGCTGCAAGCAGGAATCTGAATGTGGATGTGAGGGAGCTAATACGGTAAAAGCAACACATTGGGTCAGACCATCCTGCCAACCGCAAACCACCTAAAGGCTGTTACTGGACATCATGAGCCACACAGACAGACGGCCATGGCTGCAGCTTGGTTGCAGCAGACAAATTATCGTAACAAAAATGGCTATTATAATCCTCAAATGTTCATAACTCAAATTGTTGTTGTTTTGTTGTCAATGTGGCTGTGTTTTCAATCGGTTACTTAGCAGTTCAGTTTCAACGCCGGCTGTGATGATTAAGTTATTAGTGAAAGCTGATTGAAACAGCAATACATATTATAACTATGCCTCTTCCTGGGACTTGACCTAATTTGGGTCATGCATAATTATCTAAAAAATAATCACTATACAGTCAACTCTATTTCCCTGAACTCCTTCTCTTTAAACCTTTCCCTCTTTCCCCTCTGTCTTCTTCCCGCACACACACACCCCCACAGAAACGAATGCATCACACACATGGCGCTCACTCACACAATTGCACTCTTACACACACGCACACAACCACATGCTAACAAGCGCACCAAAATGCTCTCATACACACAAACACACACACATACAACCACTCACTCACAAACACAAACACACAAACACACACACACTCACACACACACACACACACACACAACCAGACACACACAAACACACCCAAACATACTCGCTTAAACACGCAAACACACTGACGCACACGACAAACACTCACACACAAGGCCAATCCTGTATGATGGATATGAATGAATGTGCTGACAATCGTGCATGATGACCACATTCCTAACGCTAGGATAAATATTTCATCACGCTGCGTTCAAGAAGCTATGTAGATGAGAAGCAGATAAATCTCCCATCATGAGTCACTCCAAGTGTAGGGGGGGGGGGGGGGGGGATTGAGTGGGGCTGTTTAACGGTGTGTCGCTGTGCTTGATTTCCATTTACTCCATCCTTGCGTTATTTAAATAAAGGCTAAGCAGGTTAGAGGAGAAGACGCAGAGAAAGCCCAAACGCAAGGCGTGGTACTGGTGTGTGAAGAGCAGGCTACAGGAGCTGCTGAACAGAGGGATTTGTTTCCCCCCCACAATATAAAGAAAACAGTGAAAAATCCTAGTGTGTCTGTACCGCCGCGTATCACAATCTGCACCAACAAGACGAGAGGCCGCATGACAACGTATCAAGTCGTTGCCTTTTGTGTTTTTATTATTTTGCTCCCTGAAATCGCACAGTGTTGGGGAGAGAAGCAGGGGGGGAGGGGGGGGGGAAAGGGGAGGGGTGGGCCGTGTTTGAGATTGACAGCTCCATTGAAAACCACCGTCCTCGTGCTGTGAAACGCTGGCAAACAGTGTGACGTCACACATCAGAGAGACAGCTAACCATGACTTTAACCTTCTATCGGTGTGTGTGTGTGTGTGTGTGTGTGTGTGTGTGTGTGTGTGTGTGTGTGTGTGTGTGTGTGTGTGTGTGTGTGTGTGTGTGTGTGTGTGTGTGTGTGTGTGTGTGTGTGTGTTTGTTTGCGTGTCAAGAACACTGATTTTAGTCTTGTGAATGAAGCTGAACGCTATTCAATATAGACGATAGAAGTGACAATACATGAAATACAGAATACTGTATGTATGTTAGTATGCATATATGCGTGTGTGTGTGCGTGTGTGTAAGTTCAAACTGTTGTTTATGTATCCATCAGACATCTGGTGGTTCGATGGACTCGATCATCCAATTTCATTGTACTTTCCATGGAGCCTACATTCGTATTCTCGTACACGTTGTCACGTAATGTGGTACCTGCCACACAGAGTGTGAAGGATGGAATGTATTTAACTATTAAATCATCCTCCCCTGCATTAAAAACATAAAACAATAGAAATGGATGTCAAAACCTGCATTGGCCAACTGAGTGCTTTGCATAAGCGGCCTAATGCTGTTTTTTATGTGTTTATTTTATTTTATTTATATATTACATCTTTTCGAAAAAGACACGATTGAAAACACTTGGAATCTACCTTGGCTTGTTTGCATGTGTAATATTTTGTATGTTTCCCCTTTCACAGAGAAGTTACATTGGATTTCTCTTGTCAGTTGAGTTTTGAGGGGGGACTTAGTTAAAAATTCATGAAGACCATCTTGCGGGTCTAAAGGAAATAAAAACACTGTGGGAGAGAGAGAGAGACGTTGTATCTTACCGGACCGAGAATGGCGACTCATTTCCTGATTTGATTTTAAGTTTGTACTAGCAGCGTTTTCCCCCCTCTCGCTCCACAAGTCTACATATTGAAATGTGTTCTGGCCTCACTCACTCCTGCATTAGACTGTATGTCTCTGTTTTGACGTTCCTGAATGTTTCACGCTACGGGGAGCACCTCCTCATGCAGTTTCTGGTTGAAAAACACCAACAAAAAATTGAGAATTTCCCGCGAGTTCAGTAGATCTACTCGGAAGCACGTTCTCTTCCTGAGAAAATCGTTTTCTGTCTGTGTCTGAGCTGACTTTGTCTCTCGTCCACAATCACACCCCCCGCCAAAACCTGCACAACATTTAATTATAGGAAATAAGTTCTCTCATCCTTGTTATTGTTGATCCTTGATTTCCAGGCTCATTACTCAATACAACAGCACTGTAGATAGATCTTTACAATCGCAATGTGTGCGGGATACTATAGCGCTAACTGCTAATCTAATTAAAGCATGTGGATATCAATAAAATGTATTATTATTATTAAAATGCAACGCTCATTATCATTGGCTCATCACTTTCACATCGCTGTGCTGATACACATTATACTAGAAAATAAAATAAATGTATATGTCACCCACCGCTGTGATATAAATGCTGTGTGAACATCCCAGAGTCCTACAGAGTTAATATCAAAGCCTCAAATCTTCCAAGCTCCTCTCTGTTTTTCCCCCCGACCAGAATCCCAGCGTCAACATGGGAACCGAGAGAAGCACTTTGCATCACTGTCTAAAACCATATGTGGTCCCCAACACTTAAAGACCTCCCGTCAACAGTGCTTATTTTTGTCCCGGGGTGTTTTGCTAATTGAGAGCGACGTAATAAGGACACCCTCACAACTTTAACCCAGACTGAGAGGCGGATGGGCTTTGGGGGAACGGGGGGTTGGGTGGGGGGATGGGTGGATGGCGGGGAAGGGTGAGGAGGCAGAGAGGCGTGGTGTATAAGCTGGTGATCCCTGTGCTTTGTCAGATATGTTGACTGTTTCTGTGTTTTCCAAAGCAGACCATGAGGATTCTTGACAAGGCTTTGGAAATTACAGACATGTGGAAGAGAACCATATTTTTTTTTATTTAGTTTTTGAATATAATTGAAGATTAACGTCATGTTTTTTTATCTCCGTACGATTTTTCCGTCCGTTTTTTTTCTTTTTTTTTGCATTTTATCTTCCCAGTTGCTCCTGTCAATCAAGCTGGCGTGACACACAGGAACATGAAGACGACCTAAATAACACACATGATCCACAGGCTGTCACTCTGAACACTAACGAACAGCTGTGAGCCCACCCTGGCCCGCCCCAAGCGATAAGGTATCTCATTCACCTTTACACCTGCTAATTCTTTTTTTAGTCAGAGGGATATTTACTCCCATATCAAATGAAACCTCCACTTATTTCGTTTAATATCCTGTATGCTTTGATTGCCTGTGTAGGTGGTTGCTTCAATAAAAATACTGCGTTTATGCAACAACAAAAGAAAGCGACAATGGAAATTCTAATAATAATTGTGATTAATAAATATGGTAATAGCCCCCGTTGTTAATCAGAACGACTGCTCTGCAACAAACATATTATTTATAATTCCTTCTGCCCTCTCAATATGATGGGAGGGGGTCACTCATGGCAGGATTTCAGATTTGTTTGATTGACTAATTAGAATGCAGACTGTACGCTGAATTAAAATCCTTAAATAGTATTTCGTCATATTCAAGCAAGACTAGGACAAACTGTTTATACAGCACCATTAAAACACAAAAGGCCTTACATAGTGTTTGTGTGTGTGTGTGTGTGCGTGTGTGCGTGCGTGCGTGCGAGCATGCGTGCGTGCGTGCGTGCGTGCGAGTGTGTGTGTGTGTGCAGCAGTAGCAATCGCATTGGTATGAAGAAGCAGCCTTCTGGATGGTACAGCAAACAGGATCATACAATCAGTTGACGGTGGACGCACACTCCCTGCAGTTGAACAAAGATAATGTCCTTCTGTCAACTCTTGGGAAAAAAATAAATTGAAGGCCATGCATCACGCTGAGGAAATTAAAAATGCTTTCAAAACAGTATCAATAAAAGACTGTGGACTCGTCGCTGTTTCCAAGTTGCAACATACTGAGTGGACTCACATCCTTAGCTAGCATTTACTCATATCGAGGGAGGCCATTGGAGAGTATTTTTCTACAGCAAGTTACCCTTCAAACAGAAACGGCCATACATAGTGCATAATGTAGGCAGTGAAATCACATAATCGCATCCAGTATATACACACTTGTGTAGAGTGTTCTACTACTGCTATTTAGCAGACACTTTCATTCCAGCAGACGGAGAGTGAATCCTGATCCACACCATTAAGTGGCAGTGAGGAGGCTGAGTCGTCCCCGCACTATGAGGCCTACATGTAAGCTGTGGACATTAGGCATCGATCGTGGTAGCTTCCGGAGGGGCGTGGAGCCCCCTAGCCGCTCCACTATCCACTTCCGCTCGCATTCAACAGCACTATGCGGGGAGGAAAGTTCCCCTGCAAAGACGTTCATGTACATGTCGCAGACATAAGCCTTGCTGATTTGAAGTAATTATAACACTGTAGGACTTTGGTGTAAGGATACCGTGGGAACATTTGTTTAGTTGCAAAGTTTCAATGTTATTTTAGTGAAGGCTTTCCGAGCCCTCTTTGCTATGCACCGTCATAAGATGCTGGGAGATAAGCTACAATAACTCGGTTTTCAAAGTGTACTTCTTGAGCGAGATGTGGAATTAATCTAAAGGTCCTTATGGCTGTTGGCATTTATAATTGAACAACATTCCCTGTGGTAAACCATGAACAGCTCCTTAACGATGTTTTCAGTTCTGTCTGATTTTGTCTTCTAGACACGGGCGCATTTGCCCTTTCATTTATTATTTTTGATCGCCCAGACAAATGACATAAATCAGGGTCCCTGGTGATTAATCTTTCTACGTTTCATATCCTTAAAATCAGCTCTATGAGTAAATTAACATTTATGAACATTTAATGAACATGCATTTTGCATCACCTGGTGAACGGGCGCTTGCTAATTATCCCCTTGCCCCAAAAAACATCCATATTGTTTAGACGCTTCAGTGTGAAAGTGAGTAGTCAATAAGGAGTAAAAGTTTCCAGCAGCTGCACATTAAAGTGAGCCCTCTGCACAGCGTAAATGGATTAAGGAATCGCCCCAGCTCTAAGTAGACTAAGTAAGGGTTATAGATGCCTCTGGAAATGAAAAGTGCCCATATATGTCTGTCTGTGTGGCTATCCATCTATTAGTCTGTCAGTCTGTAGCAGGACTTTCAATCTATCTGTCTCTCTGTCTGTCTTTCTGTGTTTGTCTTTAAATCTCTCTGTCTGGCTGTTTGGCTGTCTCTCTGTCTGTCTGTATGTCTGCCCACCCATCTGCCTGTCCGTCTGTCTGTCTTTCAATCTCTCTATCAGTCTGTTTGTCTGTCTCTCTGTCTGTCTGCATGTCTGCCCACTCATCTGGCAGTCTGTCTGTCTGTCCATCTGTCCGTCCGTTAGTCACCAGTTGTGTACTGCAGTGGTACCAGTGCAAACCAATGGAGGAGATATTCAGTATCTCCAGACGAGGTGTACGGCGTGGAGCCATCCACTCCTCCTTACTACACTTAAAGACATCACTGAGAGGGACTTAGTTCTGGCCCCACCACAATGATTTGTCGCAATTTTGCAGCAGGGAAAATTAAATCTATATTGCAAATGTCACTGAATGGTTGGCCATCCCATCTCCCAGCGTGCACGTTAAAAGCAGGGAATGGAATAGTTTGAGGTGGGAGATAATAAAAAAGCAAGCTCAGGTTACACAGGGGCAGGGCGGGAGCAGGATGAGGCAGCAAATAGAGTCAAATATGGACCATAACAATAAAACACAGTAATAATCATAATAAAAAGAAACTACTCTAAGATCCGACATGAGACTGCTTCATGTGGCAACCTCAGTTGTAATGGTGTGTGTGTGTGTGTGTGTGTGTGTGTGTGTGTGTGTGTGTGTGTGTGTGTGTGCGTGTGCGTGTGTGCGTGTGCGTGTGCGTGTGTGTGTGTTTGTTTTTGCTTATATTTTACTGGATGTCTGGTGTTGGTGTTTGTGTGTGTGTGTGTCTATGTGTGCTTATATGTGAGTGGGTTGCTGTGTGTGTGTGTGAGTGTGCGTGTGCGTGTGCGTGTGTGTGTGTTTGTGCAGCAGCACTAGCATTGGTATGAAGAGGCAGCCTACTTGATTGTGCAGCACACAGGATCACACACATCAGTTGACGTGTGACGCACACTCCCTGCAGTTGAACAAAGATAACGTCCTTCTCTTCTTCTCTTCTGTCTTCTCTGGGAGAACAATTTTTTTAAAGGCCATGCCTCATAGTAAAAAAAATGAAAAATACTTTCCAAACAGTTTCGGAATAAGACTGCTGAAGAATTTCCTAGTTATCTTCGCAATCACCTGACTGCATTCTTGCGGCCCTCGCATGATTGGAACGGACAGGATAGAATTAGAAAATTTTCCCGTGGAGGATAGAAATAGTGCATTCAGCACCCTCCAGGTGAAAACCATAATGACAACGTATTATAAAAGTAATCCCTCACTTGATAAATATTAATGCACAGGATCATAAAATACCAGTAGAAATGTAGATTTGAAAGGCAGGGGGCTGCAGTAATCAAACAACATAATTAAGAGGTTAATTTATCTGCGTGCGTGAAAAAAAATAAAATTAATTTATCTGCGTGCGTGCCAACAGCCTTGCAGGTATTTCTGACAAACGCGTTAAATATGACTTACCATGTTGTAAACAAATGTAATACAGCAGCGCAGTGAGATTATGCTGCAGAGCTAACATGCTGCTTGACTCTTAATGGTTTCTTCATTTAGGGCCTTTTTTTTGTAATTATTTTACTCGCAGAATCCACATTACAACAAAGTGATTGAGCAGCCTCCCCCCCCCACCCCCATACCCAGAAAAGGAGAGGCTATCGTTTAACAGGAGATGCCCGTGCAGTTAGTAATCCCTTCTCCTGTTTGATGTTGCAAATGCTGAAAGACAAAGAAGAAGAAGGAAAAAAGAGAGAGCAAAAAAATAAACTTGCCGCTCAGCCTCTCTCTTTCTAATGAATATGGATTTTAATTATTTTTTCAATTTCATTTTTGTGGGTTATTACACCGCTTTGTAATTATCCGTACACACCCCACTATTTTCCCCGGCGCCGCGTGCGTTCCAGCTATCTTTCCTCGTGTAGTTGCGCACGTTTTGATTCCGATTTTATTTTTGGGAAAGGGTTTTTTGTGGGGTAAAGTGGTCTTTGCATGTCTTTGATCGTACAATAATGGCGGTTTTATGGTATTTATCTAGTGCTAGGATGGCACTCTCTCAGACAAATCCGACCTCCAGGCGTAACCCTCGGCTCAGAAAAGGTTGTAAACAAAAATCAATGTTATTCAATTATAGACGTGAGAATGAATGAACTAGTGATTTGAATATTAAAACCTGCAGCACTTCAGCCGATCAGCCTCCTGCGAAAACGTTTTACTCCAGGAGAAATTGTAGAACATCATAATTCTCGAGCTGTCCTCTCTCACACTGATCTAATTTTCCATGGTAGGGATTGGTTAGCTAACTATCTGCAGTTGTTGGCATTGCGAAGTGCAGAGAAAAAGGAAAAAACAAAGAAAGAAAAGAAGGGACATTAGGTTGATCTTGCCATGGTAGAAAACCTGATTGGTATTTGGAATGCAGCCTGCGTAGAGCAAGAAACGGCACATTCCAAATTAAGTCTCAACAAAGACCAAAAACCTGTTGACGCCCCGCCGACAAGGCTAATGGGACGGGCTTAACTTTCCGTTGGGCCGCCGATCTGATCAAAGGAGCCCTGAAATCAAACACGCAAACAGACAAACAAAATCCATTTCAAGTAAGGTTAATGAGAGATTCCACAGGGGCCAATGGTACCTGCAGGAGCTGAAGAAAAAACACTCAATAAAAAAAATGACCACTCCACAGAAAGGGAGACCACAGCGCATGTGTGGACCGAATGGGAGTGATCATAGAGCGCAAGGTTTTCCTCTGCTCTTTTCAGCACGTTCATGAGATCTTTGATCCAATTACAACGGATCCCGGCCACTGAGGTGTGGGATGAGAGGAGCTGAACGCTGGAATACGACCTGTTTATTGGTTGGCCGTATTCTGTGATTGCTGGTGGCTGACTGGTGATGGGTTGGATTGTGATTGGTCTGTTGGATGCACGTCTGTTTATGGAAGTTGTGGGGAGATAACAATCACAGAATGGATCAACACACAGTTAAGCAATTAGTACTCCAAGAAACAAATAAGTGATAGAAACAACACAAAATAGACATTCTTTCAATTGAACTCTGTAGTTACTTTATGCATATACATATATATATATTTATAATATATAAAAATATATAAAGTGAATTAGTTAACATATATATATGTTTTTATATATATGTATATATATATATATATATATATATATATATATATATATATATATATATATATACATATACGTATATACATATATATATATATATATATACATATATATATATATATATATATATATGCACCTATCTGTAATATATATATATATATATATATATATATATATATATATATATATACATATACGTATATACATATATATATATATATATATATATATATATATATATATATATATATATGTATATACATATATGTATATATATATGTATATACATATATGTATATACATATAATATACACAATTAAATTGGCTGAACTTTGAAACATTATTTTATACTGCACCTATCTGTAATTAGTTTCTTTGGTGTGCTAATTAGTAAGTTAACATAGCATTATATCGCATATAACTGACATTACATAAACCTTGACAACAATTCCATTACAAAAAATGAAGAGAACAAAGGCTGTGCGTCAATTCAAAGGCGATATGAAATTCAAGGACACGGGCAGGAGCCAGGGGGTTGAAATGATCGGTTATTAATGAGGTCAGATACTTAATTAAAAGGCAACTGGGGGGAAAAACTGATGAACGCATTAAAGATTCAGAGCTCGTCAGAGATACTTTTATACAAGTGAAGTGCCTTCTGTGCTTTTTTTCAATGATACATTTAATAATATATTAATTTTTAATTAATAATTTGTATCTATTACATTCTAACCACGAAGAAAACATGGCGCAGCAGCTTGATATACATCTTGTTAGTGAATTTAATCAGTTTTTCACTGATAAATTACTTTTCTAGTTAAAAAAAGTTAATAATAATAATAACAGTTAATAACAGATAATTAAAAGGTGTACATTCAACATAAATATTAAGTTATGGAAATACAGCCTACACTGACAATGTAGACTATATTCCTAAGGAGTGGCCATCACAATCACAATGTAAGCATAATACAACTCAATACTCATTTAAGAATGCAATTTGCAATGATATTTAATTCAGGATATGCATAATTGAAGCACAACCCATAATTGATTGGTTGTAACATTGTTGTTAATTATATTTTGACATTTATTAGGAAGGTTTAAAAGCGATGTAGAGAATTATAGACAGCATAGCTCCAAACCAGTGAAAGATTCAAACCAACGAAACTGATATTTTTAAGTTATCATGTGAAGAGAAGTTACATCTTAATTATTGATATTCTTTAGTTAATATTATAAATCTTTGCTCTCATCACATAGTCGAAATGATTAAATCAATCTTTTCATACACTTGCTTGTGTTACTCTGCATTAGTTCCTCTTAATGGAGGATGGATCTGGGCATTGCTGCTTGCTCAGGTAGTTAAGTTGGATGAAATTGTGACAACTTGAAATAGATGTAACTTTTCTTCCATTAATTAGGTGATCACTCAAGCATTCACCAAATGCCTCCTGCTTATTAATCAACCATTCCTAATTAGGTTCTGTGCCATAACTAACACTAATTAAGGCAATTCATGAAAGCCAAATAAACAACACATGTATTATGCAAGCGTTGCATGTTTTAACTTGTTGCTTTGTTAGATTAGGTTACTGGCAGGCAGTGGTGAAGATGGTGTGAGTGGTATACCCATGGATGGATATGTACAGCTATAAAGAGACTAGACGGATAGTGATGATCCTACCACAAACCCTGGACTCTTTCTGTTTCATGGGATGTGTTACGAGTGTTCATTATTGAATCCGGATCCAACAGCCTATCGGGAACATATATGGTGCACAGAGAACACCAAGAAGACGAAGGAGATGGTGGTGGACTTCAGGAGGCCGGGTTGCTTACGCAGCCCTCTCCATATCAATGCAGCGTCCTCTGAGATGGCCGGGAGCGAGCTCCTGGGGGTCCGGCTGACCTCATTGATGACCCGGTGTGGACCAACACCACTGCAATACTGAAGAAAGCACAATGCTTTTTCTTCCAGGGGAGACAGAGGAAAACTCAGTGTGAGCAACCTGTTTCTCCACAAGTTTTACATGAGCCCATTGATGGCCCTTGACTGGATGAATCAGCTTTACCTGATAGGGGAGCTGCTCTTCTGAGGGCCGGCAGAGTCCAGAGTCTTTAGAGGGTGGTCAAGTCAGCCCAGTACATCACAGGCTCTGTTCTACCGCCAGCTGGGTTCATCTCCACGAAGCACACTGTAAGAAATGGCCCTCAGCATCATCAAGGACCTATCTCACCCCACACCCTGCTCCAGCAGACTGAATAACTTGTTCCAGCCCCGGGGCGTCGGAGTGCCGAGCTGGTGTTCTGCAGCTTGCATTTCTAGTCATTTTCCTTTTTTATTTATTTTTAATTTGTTGTTTTTCGTTACTCGCAATGCACATTGTGTATGCTGTGTGTACCAGGCCACTTGACAATACATCTCATCTGAGTTATTTTGAAGAGTATCCCCCCCCTTATATCATTCATATGGGAAATAACTTTCTTTTGTTGTGGATTGATGCCAGAGATATTTCATAAAAAAAGATTTAATTAATTATTTGGACTATCTGCAAATGTCCCAACGGAAAAGGGACTCATTCAAATGCAAACAGAACTTTCTAGACCCAGCTGATGAATCCCTGCTTACTTGCTCTAAAAGGTCCTAGAAGTCAAGGTCTGGTGTCGTTTGCTTGCGAGAGGTCTTGGGCCCGGCCGGAATTTCCACCCCTAGCCAACCAGCGTCTTGCGGCTGACTCGAAGACGAATAACAGAAAACACCCTTTTCAGCTCCCGTAGCAAAACGCAACACAACACAACATCAAATTTGTCAAAATGACCCTAGATGACCCATGTGAGCGTTTGCTTGTCCCACCAATCCTACTGGCTGGCCGAAGAAACCAGCAATAGGCCTACGTCATGTATTTAAAGTGTCTGCTGAAAGAAAGAAGAGAAGATTTGTTATATCCTTTTAAAAAATACAATATTAAGCATTACCTTTTGTCATTAAAGTGCGTTTTGGTAAAATTTTAAGAAATTTTGAGACGTTAGCTTGGACCTACCAGACCATCGTACTTCATTTCATTTGTACAGAAGGTCTGGAACTGCTCAATTGACAAACGTTCACTCACTTGGAGGCGGGTGTCTGTAGAAGTTTTAAAATGATTGGATCTGCCCAGTGCCACTCTGGATCTGCCATAACCAATCCCATAGCGTTTGGTCGTGACGTATGTCATGCGACGGGACCGGCTCCTTCACCACTAACGGAGCCAGCTGGAAAATCAAACTTTTCCCGAACCCCGTGGGGAGAAGCGCCGCAACATCATTGCCACCAACAAAACTCTGCAAAGCTTGTTCTTGCTCCGGCTTTAATTGATCGATTTTCGGCAGCGATCCCACAACAGACCGAATACCTTCTCTCGTATCCTTCTCCATTGTCTTCCTCTGACTACAACTGAAAATGGCGCGCAACCTAGACGTTATCGTTCTCAGCCACTCCCTCTGTTCGCTGATTGGACCGCCAGAAATCTGGTTTACATGGAACGCATTCATATTAAGCAGACCCAGAGCTAGTACTGAAGTGAAATGAAAATTGAGCGGAAGTAGGTAGGTGGGTGGTGCCAGGCTATAGAGAAATATGGTCTGGCCAGCATTTTTCATTTGTAGAATATATCAGTTATAAGATCTGATTTTCTTTATAACATTGTTGAAATCACCACCAACGATCAGCATTAACTATAGATATGACAAGGTCATCATTTTAAATCTACGAGCTAGTTGAAATGTTACACATTGCGACTTTGACACCATGTTCTGGAATTCTTGTAATATAACTTATAATTCTTGTAATATAACAACTGGACTGAATGGCTCCTGCCATTCAGTCCAGTTGTTTATTGTGATGTGCTGGCCTTTGTTAGCTTGACGTCCTCAAATACCACCACATTCCACTATACCCTTCCTTTTATGCTAGCTCTGCCAATCTGGCTAATCATGAATGGAATCTTTTCATGAACCGATCCCCAAGGCCATACTCCAATATGGAAGGAACTGCAAATTCAAACTGACTTGGAACTGACTTAAGCATATTAGAATGTCCCTTATGGACAATGGTTCTCTGTGTGTGTGTGTGTGTGTGTGTGTGTGTGTGTGTGTGTGTGTGTGTGTGTGTGTGTGTGTGTGTGTGTGTGTGTGTGTGTGTGTGTGTGTGTGTGTGTGTGTGTGTGTGTGTGTGTGATTCAAAGCATGTTCTCTGATCTGCTGCTGCTGCTAGAGTGAGTGATGTCACAATACTTAGAGTGGATTGTGAGATCACTCACTTTGACTCATTAATTTGTTCATTTCTATAGAGGGTAAATAAAAAAAAATGCTTTCAGCAAACACACTAAATTGGATAAAAGCTATGTTAAGTTAGATAAAAGCAATTTTCGGGGGAAATGGAGCCTGCTAGAAACCTGTGTTATACCGAAGGAAGTACACTGGAAAGCTTTGTGTGTGTGTGTGTGTGTGTGTGTGTGTGTGTGTGTGTGTGTGTGTGTGTGTGTGTGTGGTGTGTGTGTGTGTGTGTGTGTGTGTGTGTGTGTGTGTGTGTGTGTGTGTGTGTGTCTGTGTGTGTGTGTGTCTGTGTGTATGCCCACTGTTGGCAGCCAACAGCAGATTCAAATATCAGCAGGTTAAAAGGCTAATGCAAAAGTATAGTCCTAGCCAGAGCTCACAAAATGAGGTCATCTCTGCATACGACCTGAGTTTTCTACATTTCAAGGAACATTTGGACGAAAAGTAATTTCTTTCAAACGTTTGCCTCTGTTTACCGTTCTGCCTTGTTTGTTTTAGGTTGCGTTTGGTCCGTGGTGCATAGACCCTTTTTCACAGGCCAAAAAAACGAAAAGACAAAACAACACAACAAATGGGTTGAACTTAAAGCTGAATCTGAAATAACCATTAGCAAAGCCAGCCGCGCCTCTGGAGAGAGTGATGGTGATATATGGACAGGAATACAAAACACAATACAGATATTACCACTGGCTTGTCATAAATCATGTTTTCCTTCATTGTATTTGAAGCAAATCCAATTCTCCTCACCTCTTTTGAAACACAGGGAAAAAAGCACCACAACTGAACAAGCCCCCCAACCCTCCACCCACCCATCCAACACACACACGCAAACCCCTCCCTCTTGACAAGTTAAATGTGCAACTCCAGCCCTGGCGATAGAAGGGGCTCAAACGAGGGAGTTGTCAGATGTATTGCACCGGTGACAACCCCAGTAAACAAACGAGGCAGTTACGCCGTCCCTTCCCCCCCACCAACACCCCCAACCTCACAAGTGCAACCCCCCCCCCCCACACACACACACACACACACACACACACACACACACACACACACACACACACACACACACACACACACACAGACACACACACACACACACACACACACACACACACACACACACACACACAAACGCAAACACACGCATACAAACACACAAACACAGAGACACACACACGCAGCAGCGGTGGCAGTAGCAGAAGATTGGCTGACAGCGTTTTTCATACGCCGGGCTCCCTCTGAATTCCAACGATGTGCACCTTTGGGTCACTTGTCACGCTGGAGATGTGCGGAGTGGTGCGTTGCATGAGATGCATAAAGCAGTGCAGACCTCACAGGGGGGCGGGGAGGGAGGGAGGGGGGTCACGATGCTTGTTTGCACCGCTGTGAACGGTTATGCTCGGGCTTGTTACATTGAGATGTTGTCGACCACATAGTTCGCAAAGAAGTTGTCGGTTTTATTACCTGATCCCGCCCCCCCCCCCCCTTCCGGGTGAATGGAATGATCGTTGTTTCCTTCTCTGAATGTTTATGTTAAATTAAATACTTTTTCATAGCACCATTTTTTAATCCACGAGGTTGATAAAGGAATCCCCGCAGTATCAAATCCGTTGGTAAAGATAATTGTAGTTATATTGAGAGTTTGAAGATTTTCCCTGTTTGTTGTAAATTCCTTATCTCTTTCTCCATCCTCATTGTGGGAGACGACTTTATGATTTAAGTCAAACACTGCACAACTTAACATCATCAAAACAGGAATGCTACGGTAATTAACCCTTTCATTCCAGATGTGCATGCATGCCACATCACATGACCTGTTATTTTCCCCCCAGGATTTTACCTAATCGGAGGCTAATTAAGCAAATCCATCTAGGAGTTTACCGAGTTAAATGGTGCTAAATGTATTCAGTAACTCATACATAAATACGTATGCCTTAGCGAAATAGGTGGCTTTACTTGCCGTCTCCATGACAACAAAACGTCGTCTAACGACCCTTTTCTTTGACCATACGCCCACCTCGCCCTTTCATTCTCAAAGGTCAAGTGATTAGTGATACAGATAACTAACCTGAGGCAAAATCTCACATTCTAATGGCAGGGTATCTTTTGGTATTACCTTGTACAAATTTCAGATCATTAGATGAAAAACATTGCAATTAGTTCTTAGTAACCGATTTCAGAGTTAGGAACAGAAACATTTCTAGACCTATGTTGTCTTGTTATGTGTATTTTGTTGGGTTGGGAACCCAATTCCAATGTTCAAAGCCAGAGTAATCCTTAGTTTTATTCAAGATAATGATGTTTTTTATTTGGTTGCCAGTCGATGGCATCATATAACTCCCTAACTTCCCGGAAAACACAGGAAATCTTATATTTTCATATTATATAAACATTATATAATATGGATCTAGCTTACTGCCGTGACAAGCTGCTCATGCCAGCCACAAAGCTAATGCGTATGGTTACATAATGTTAGCTCCTAAAATATTTTTCAGTACTGCTAATAACTTGAAAAAATAAATACTTACCTTTTCCTTCAACATGATTTCTCCAATCTATCAATTGATTTTCACAGGCAATGTAAGTATAGACATGAAACTATGTACTTTGTCATTGTATTGACTGAGAGTCCCATTGGAGCAGGATTACATGTTATAACTTGAAGGCTTTTACACTTTATTTTGGACATCATTCCTTGTGATATTTCAATTTTTATAGACCTGAATCCACAAGACTCACACACACACACACACACACACACACACACACACACACACACACACACACACACACACACACACACACACACACACACACACACACACACACACACACACACACACAAACACACACACAGAGACACTTCCACATACACACACACCCCTACACACGCACACACAGACACGCACACACACCTACACAAACCTACACAAAAACACATACCCATGCACACACAAACGCAAACCTACACATACACCGACACCGACACACACACACCTCAACACAGACACAACAACATACACACACATATGTACACACACACCCCAACCCACGCACACACAGACATCCAAACCCACATTCAAAAAACTAAACCCAATCATGTACCCATCCAAACTATCACACACACACACACAGTCACACACTAAACTCTGCTGCGTTCAACATCATTCTCCGTTGAATATAGATTATCTGCTCGTAATAACCCGCCACCCCCCCCCCCCCCCCCCGCCACTGATGGACACATCCGTCTCCTTACCATACTCATTTCCAACTGATCTACCCCCCTCCCCCGACCCACCCACCCCTCCTCACTGTTTGCATCAACGGGAGCGTGCTGGCGGCGGGCCTGGTCACAGCACGCCGCGCGCCGACATCGACGAGAGCGGGGGGAAAATAAAAATGCCAGGTTTCCTCAAAACCCAATCTACATAATTTACCTGACTCACTAGACGTGTTAAATATGAATGGCGCTCGCTCACTCATTCTCCGATGGCCTCAGCAATGATCTCTGGGGTGAGCGAGGGAGGCCAGAGCGACAGCGGTAACGGCTTCTGGAGATGTGCGACCGTGTGTGTGCATGTGCCGCATGTGTGTGTGTGTGTGTGTGTGTGTTTGTGTATTCGGGGGGGGGGGGGGGGGTTTGGGGGGTTTAGGGGGGCTGGGGAGACGTTTCTATTCTTGCATCGTTAGAAATTGAACGAATAAAAAAGTACCCTGTTGGGGTACTGATCAGGTTTTGCCGGGCGGCGGGAACAGAATGAGATTAGTATGAGTTAGGCTGATTGCCCACTTGCTCTGGCATATAGTGTGTAGTTTGAGCTTGTATCACAAAGCGACACGAGGACAACTAGACAGTCTCCGGTTGCGTCCTCCGCAGAAGTACACGTTGACGCCGGCGCCGGCTGATGTAAATATTAAAAGGAAGCTTCCAGCGCTCCAGGTATGCGACACACGCTTCCACCTCCATCTCCTC
Organism: Gadus chalcogrammus; assembly: GCF_026213295.1. NCBI lineage: Eukaryota > Metazoa > Chordata > Actinopteri > Gadiformes > Gadidae > Gadus > Gadus chalcogrammus. The sequence goes on along the minus strand of NC_079418.1, from coordinate 23,718,152 downwards.
CACCTGCCATCACTCCAGATCCTAGCCCAGCTCAGAGCTCATCATTTGGGGGGGGGGGGGGGGAGGGGGGGGAGGAGCTGGAGTGGCGTCCCCCGTTGTGGATTGGATCCAGCCACCACAGTCATCGGTGCCCCCTAATAGGGACAGCCAGGTGCAAACAGCATGTAATCCTGTTTGTATCTCTCTCTCTCTCTCTCTCTCTCTCTCTCTCTCTCTCTCTCTCTCTCTCCCATAAGCTGTCTTTCCTCCATGTCAATTTGGCATGCAATCTGCCTTGAAAGGATGGATAAACACAAACAGAAGGCGAAAAAGAAAAATAAATAAATAAAAAAACCCTGAGGCAGTAACAGGTGTGTGTGTGTGTGTGTGTGTGTGTGTGTGTGTGTGTGTGTGTGTGTGTGTGTGTGTGTGTGTGTGTGTGTGTGTGTGTGTGTGTGTGTGTGTGTGTGTGTGTGTGTGTGTGTGTGTGTGTCTAGGGGACAGGGGGGGTTGAGGAAGAGAACGACAGGGGCGTGAAGGAAAAGGACGAGGCAGAAGACGGGGGGGGGGAGAGTGAAGGGTTAAAGAGAGGACTTAGGTGCTAACGCTCCCGTCCTCCGTGTGCAATTTCCCAGTTATCCTGTACCTTACCCAGCGGCATCGGAGCCCCGGTAAATCCCCCCCCCCCCCCCCCCCCCCCCTCCCCTCTCCTTCTCCACTCCACTCCACTCCTCTGTCTGGCTCACTACAAGAGCGGCGGCCATGCAGTCGGAGCACTCGACAGACTCCCTGAAAACACCCCGAGCCCCCTTCATTCTCTGCGAGGGGGGACCGAAAATCACTTTATTTACAGGCTTAGGGCGATGGTCCTTTGGATTGGAAGGTAGCTCGAGGAGGGGGGGGGGGGGGGGGGGGGGTCGAGGGGGGGGTGAATTCGTGGCTTCTGGGACTCGGGACTTCGTCGACCTGGAAGAATCTGCAGAAGAAGAAGAGGGAGAGAAAGGCATGGAGGGCCCAGGGAGTTGTTTGTGGAGATGTGAATCACCGCTAATACACAGAATTATTTCTTTCTGAACTGGAACAGAGTGATAAATCGATGGGGATATTAATATGAGAGTGGGTATCATCTGTGGGGGAGGAGGGGGGGGGGGGGGGGGGGGGGCGGGGGGGGGGGGGGGGGAGGCGGCGGGGGCACGCGGCTTGAATGTTGTCTTTCCTCCGGTGCTTCATTACAGTAAAGCGATCCGTTGTTCTCAACTCATTAGGGTACTGGAGCAGAGTGGAGCGGCCCAATCAATACGGCTGCCTCGGTCATCATATCTAAATGACTAACAATGGCTTCCTCCCGCTTTGACCACGCAGGAAAATAGATTATGCTAAAACCTGGGGAAAAATGTTTCATTGTGAAATGAATTCAATATTGAAGTATCGAGTTAATTATATTGCAATAGATTGAACTTTTGGCAACCTGCGACCACTTCATCGCTTCCTCGGTCCATGGGAAATCCATGCTCCTCAAAGCTTGTTTATGTATTGTATCCCTACCCTAGATGCGGATCTATAATTCCCCCAATTGTGAGGCTCTCTCTGACAGGGTGCTACATGGAGGTGCCTGCCAGGATTAAGTGGGAACTAAGTACTGCTTACTAATTATTTCTCTGTCGGGATGAAAAGAGCTCTGCTGCTCAGCTGATGAAGAATAAATCACAGACGAAACACGCATAGATGCATACATAGATGCATACAAACACAGGTGCACACTTATAAATAATGTGTGTGTGTGTGTGCGTATTTGTGTGGTGCATCTATATATTTTGGCCGCTATCTCCCTCCGTCCCACCCTCCCTCGCTCCCACGCTCTCTCACTCGTCTCTCACTCACTGTCTCTCTGTCAGTCTCTCTCTCTCTCTCTCCCTCCCTCCATCTCCCTCCCTCCATCATCCTCACTCCCCCTCTCTCTCCCTCTCCCCCTCCCTCTCTCACTCTCTCTCTCTCTCTCTCCCTCCCTCCATCTCGCTCACTCACCCTCTCTCTCTCTCTCTCTCTCTCTCTCTCTCTCTCTCTCTCTCTCTCTGACTCACTCTCTCACCTTCTCTCTCTCTCTCTCTCTCTCTCTCTCTCTCTCTCTCTCTCTCTCTCTCTCTCTCTCTCTCTCTCTCTCTCTGACTCACTCTCTCTCACTTTCTCTCTCTCTGTCTCTCTCTCTCTCTCTCTCTCTCTCTCTCTCTCTCTCTCTCTCTCTCTCTCTCTCTCTCTCTCTCCTCATGAGGCGGGAGAAAGAGTGAGGCTGAACTCTGCTCCAGCGTCTGACCTCGTCTGACAATCTGTCTGGCTGTCTGCGGTCTCAGTAGCATAGCATAGCTCTGTCATGGTCCAACAGCCATGTCACTGGACAGCAGGGAGGTGGGTGAACAGAAGCAGTGGAGACGTCTGAGAGGAGCAGGAAGGGGGCGGTCAGCCGGGTAATGCCCACAGGAGGTTAAGTGAGTTTGAAGCCGTGCGGACAACCGGTTAGGTTTTTTTTGCGATGTCTGCCTGGTGTCTGTACGCAGCCACACGTGGATGTGGAAGTGGAAGTTCCAGGCCCGGAAAGTGAAAGGCATTTTTTATTTGATGCATCTTTGTATTATGTACGGTAGTATATGGTACAAACAGAAATAATTGATTTGGTCTTGACATATTTTTATATAGGCTGCCTGTATACAAATGTGCAAATTAGAGTTTTTAAATTCCATTTGCAAGTTGTGTCCTTTTCTTTGTACACAGTTTGTATTTCTTTTTTCTTACCATATGAAAAGCACAACTGAACAAACTCAACTGGCACCTGTACAACTAAAACATAACAGGGGCTTTTACTTTGTAAAGTTTGACAGTTTTGAATGAAGCGCCCAACTGGTTACCATAACAGCCATTACTTAATGTCACTCCTGTCCTACTCTGACACACACATTAAACGTGTTATGCAGGCGTATATTGTCATTAGAAGCAATCCAAAATGCCCCAAAAAAATCGACTCTACTAGACAAATATAATTTTAAATAAATGTTAGCATGAATAATTATTCGGGAATTCACCAATACTCCCGGTTTGAATTAGCTACTAGCTATCAAATTATTCATTTATTTGGATGGGGAACTCAAGTCAACGTATGTTATACGTGTCTGTGTGTGCATGGCTTATAGCGCGAGAGAGGAACCCTGGTTCCTTTGAGCTCACTAAGAGGCAGAGGGGGAGAGAGAGTAGGGCTGTCTGTTTGTGGCCTGCTTTTCGTCTCCGCGCCCGAGGCCTGGAACGACACATGCATAAATAAATCAATAAGAGGAACGGGGACAAGCCACAGAGACCGTGGGGTGCCAAACTTTTTCTGGTGGAACTCCGAGCTCTATTTAACCTGTTTTTTTTTCCTTATTTCGTCTTCCACTTCATCTTCTTTTTAATCCACTCGGAAAACATCCCCCAACCGGCAACTCGGCTACGAATCCCGCCTCCTTCGCCCCATATATTTCTTTTTTTGGGGGGGGGGGGTCGGGGGATGGGGTGCGGGGGAATTAAACATGACACAATCCCCTCCTGGGAAGCACGGCGCTGGAGATAGTGTCAGGTTGGGACCGGAGGTTGTATAAGCAGATTGGACGCTGCTGTTAGTTTTGCTGGAGCTTCACCCTCTTGAGTTGTTATCCCTGCTTTACATATATGCTACCGAAACAACAACCCGAAATGTACCTTAGAAATAGGTATACATCATTTGTTTTCATAAACGCTAACTATTAACGAACGATGGACAACAGCAAGCAATAAAACCTGGCGGTGGCCTGAATAACAATGGCGTCGTAGCATGATTGCGTATTGAGCTAGCCACAAAGATGCGGGGAATGAATGGTTTGGTTGGCCTTTGTTCTGCTCCTCCAGTGGCGCCCGTGGGTTCTCCCTCTCGGCCCGGCGATAACAACAGATGTAGGTATTTACTGTAAGACAACAAATCAGAGACCTGCCGCGGAGGTCCTCCTGGGTACAGTGTTTTTTGTGTGGGAAGGATTTCTCTGCGTGTATGTGTGTGTGTGTGTGTGTGTGTGTGTGTGTGTGTGTGTGTGTGTGTGTGTGTGTGTGTGTGTGTGTGTGTGTGTGTGTGTGTGTGTGTGTGTGTGTGTGATGTACTGGAACTCTTCCCATCCACCTCCTCTATTGTTTCATTGTCTGACTACGGTTCCGCACTGTGTTCCCGTGCCAGGGAATTTGCTCCAGTTAACACCTAGGTAGCACTGCTCACGCACACAAAGACATGGGTTGGTGTTGCTGGTGGTGGTGGGACTGGGGGCGGTGGGACTGGGGGGGCTGGTGGTGGTGGAGAAGGAAGGGCGGTGGGAATTGCTCACGAGCGAGGGCTTTAGAGCGGAGCAGAGCAAATTTATTTGTGTGTTTGTGTATGTGTGTGTGTGTGCGTGCGTGCGTGCGTGTGTGTGTGTGTGTGTGTGTGAGTGGTTTAGGTAAAGGTATTGTGTGGTTGCTCGGGGGCCCCTTCCACAGGAGACGTGTCAGAGGATCAGTCAGTCGTGGAGCAGGTTTCCTGGCCTCGCCTTCTGTACAAATAGACCCTATTACCCAGCGCTAGGTCCTCCGCTAGCGCTAACGGCACTGTGTCTCCTGCTCAGAACCAGCTAGCAAGGATGCTTGCTTGTTACTTTCATTGTATCTTTTTTGTTATTATTATCGTTATTATACAACAACACAGAGCAAAAAAAAAAAAAATGTTGCGCCGCTAACGACGAATCCGCTAACAGTGACGTTTTTCTGAAAAGCCGTCATACATCAGATCTCAGGTGTGTGTTTGTTTGTATTGCTTTGGTGACGCATACATGTGGCCAAATCTAGCACAACATACATTTTCATTCTGGTACTGTGAAAAGCCAGACTATGCACTGCCCGCATCGGTCGAGGAGGGGGTTGGCTTGTGTCTGAGGGGTTAAGGGCTGGGCTGGGTGGGGGTGGAGGACTTGAGGCCTGGGATGGGTAGGGGTGGCCGAGGTGCAACTGAAGACATGGTCCTCCAACCGAGACCAGGGTATAGTTTATTTTATTTCCCATATTATTCATTTTATTGACTTTTTCCCCAGCTGTCCTTCGGCTCCTTTCTGCGTCTTTAATTATTCATTTTTTGGGGATGGGGTGCATTTGTTATTGTATTCACTGCGAGTCTCTTCAGCTCTCTTTCCCTCCGTCTTCAGCCCCGTGGAAATTGAATCTCCTCTCTGCTGTGGCGCTAATGCAGGCAGTTCACTTCCTAATGGATTGAGTGCATATTGAATGCTTTGGTCGCTCCTCGGGGTAGGTGCAGCTTAGCGCAGGAATTAGTCCAGCGCCTTGAAAAGACCATGGAGGAGGAGGAGGGGGACGGGGGGGACGGGGTGGGGGACGGGTATGTGAGTCTATGGAGCTCCTGGTAGAAAAGCATCTTTGTTCCACATTCTATATTTTATTTTGCTTTTCCTTCCAACCTGCCCTCTCACTGTAGCTCAGTGCCAGCCGTCTTTCACTTACACCGCCAACACACTGGCAGTGTTTCCAAGAGCCTTTTATTTGTATTATTCTCCAACCTTTTCGTTACCCTGTCGTACATCTGACGGCACACTCTGTAATGAGGCGGTCATAGTAACTTTAAAGATGGGGGAGGGAAATGAGATTCGTGCCACCGTGACATGACGCATTTCCAACGGAAAGAATGAGCTTGAAATTGTCAAAACGATGCGACTAATCGTAGGAAGGATACAAGGTTGGTTATATATTGATCCTTTAGGGCTTTATTTTGTGATGGTTAATACAAGTACTCTTGAACTGTGTATCCTCCTTGTGAACAGGAGGAGACATATGAGGAAGGTTGCACAGTGTGCAATAAAAACACAACATATTACTAAAGAATCAGGTTTGGCACAGTGGAAGAGCAATATGATTTATTTAGCAAGTGCCTCCTTTTTAATGACAGGGACAGCAGGAAAAGAACCGGAAGCATCTAATCCCCCTTGTATATCGGCCTTTTGGCCTGTATATGTCTGCCTGGACAGTTATCATGCAGTATGTCACCTCATCCATCCATCCATCTTTTATACTGTTTGTCCAGATAAGGGTTGAGTTTAACGATAGACCAATTCAGGTATAGCCTTTACATTCACAGTCACAAAAGTCATGGTATAATACGGGTGTCTTTTATTTTATTCTAGAATGGTCTGTGTTCAATTAACAATCAAACACATAGGTAGACATTGACAGATTGCTGATGCAGATGGCTGATGTTTCCCCAAAGCCTTAGAAATCTTTTTTCACTGTAGCTTATTTTTCACTTTTTAAAGAAGTGTTGGAGACAATGTAATCGTTACGACATTTCACCCAAGTATCTTTTCAGAGATGCATGTACATTTTATTTTATAAACACAAGATGTAGTTGTTCTTTGAAAAAAAGTTAACTGTTCACGGAATCGTCTGTGGTGAGTCAAAAAAACTAAAAATCAGCTGAAATACCAAATCTTACCTTGGTCTGATATCTGATTCCAGGCAGCCCGTTTCAAATGTACAGAAAAAATACTGATATATATCCTAGAGACTGTTATTTTCCAAAATGCGAATCACCATTGCCAAATAATTATCTCAGATGTTTTTTTTGGTCCCCAGTAAAGTATCCAAGGATCTCTCCGAACACCGGAGCCCTGTATTATTTTCTGCTTTTTAACCATTGTTTTCCGTGGTTTTCTTATTCAGATGAAAGAGGCTGAGCTTTCAAGTACAGAACGCAAGCAACAACGGGTGTCCTGGAAAGATGAGTGTAGCATCAACACATGTGAGGCACAACATGAAGGCCACAAAGAGGAGGAGTAGGGGAGCTATGAGAGATATTAAAGCACCCCCTGACTGAAAGGACGATGGGTAGTTTGTCATCTGCGTGAAATTATTCTGCCCAGCCGGTGATGAAAAGGTCATTAATGGAGGGGGGGGAGGAGGTAGAGAAAAGGGTTACAGAAAGAGCGCCCTGCGGACAATGGCAGGAACTTATGGATTTCATAGGTAACCCCATCAGAAGCACTGGGAATTGATGCAACCAAAAGAAAATCGCTGATGGATTTTCATAAAGCCACGTTTGTAAGCTCATAAGCAAACACTCCACTATGCCCCGACAGGCAAACAGGAGGAAAATCTACAAAAAAAAACAACCAAAGAATGCTGCACTGAAGTGAGTCAGAAAAGGTGTCTTTTCATTTGGAGTACACCACACAAAACCCAGCGTGAGGTGATGGATGTATGTGTTGGTGTGTATCCATTTGACCCATATGGTGCGAGTGTCCCTCCTTCACAGAGGCTGGTCCTCCCCCTCCTTTGAGTTGGTGTCATATTAGAGTTCACCGTTTGCTGTTGCCGTGCCGTGCTCCGTCTAATGGAATGGGACCCGGAAGGCCATAGTGATTGCAACAGACCCCTGCATGTCCCTCACTACCAACAGGGGAACGAGGCAACAAAGAAAGGTTGAATTGATGAAGACGAGCGCCTGGATTAGGACTCATCCAGCCCTGAATCAGATCTTTCCAATATGGAACAACAAATCTTTAGCAAAAATCTCTTCCTCCTGGATTCTAAATAACGGGAGGATAAAAAAAGAAGTATTTCTGCAACTGTCCACACCGCTCAAACGTCCCAACAGAAACTATCCGTGTTATGATTAGAGCGTGTCTGTAAGCAGGTCAGCTGCTAGCAGAGAGGAAGCTACAGAGAGTCTCTTCCGCGTGGTAGGTATTCTGGCGGGAAGGAAGCAAGGATGCTTACCACACACGTCGTCCTCAACGGGGGAATCCACAACATTGTTCTTGTCACCGGCTGGCTCCCTGGGGGTTTCCCTGGGCTTGTGCTCCCATCGACGCTGTAATCTCCGCTGGGGACTAGTGGTGCGGGTGGGGGTGCGGGTGGGGGTGCGGGTGGCGGTGCGGGTGCGGGTGGGGGGGACAGGCCCCAAAGTGAGAAGTTGCTGCGTATTGTAGAATGTTGTGCTGCTTTTACTACTGTCCGTCGGGGGATGCACCCCCTTGGAATGAACAAGACCCAAACAACCGGGCATTATCATATGTGTCAGAAGTGATTGTGTGTCAGGCACGTACATTCACACTTCACGTCTGGGGTTTCCCAGAGTTCAGACCAGGGGCTTGCTTGAAACTCTTCACAAATAGCGTTTCAAGTTCAAGTTATACATTGTAAAATTGCTCACGTAACATGATATTCACTTCCATGGCACACAGATAGGTAGCACACGTGTGCAGTTTTATTTTTTGTTCTTCAGCATAAAAAAGACATCTACTGTTAGATGAGGCTGCCTCAAGCTTGACCTTGACAACACTGAAACTGCCTTTTCTTTGTTTGTTTCCACCCTTGGCAAGATCTTTATATGACCGCCAGCCACTCCGGTACTATCAGCCCCAGCACAGAACCAAGAATTATGGTGGTGTGTTTGTGTGTGTGTGTGTGTGTGTGTGTGTGTGTGTGTGTGTGTGTGTGTGTGTGTGTGTGTGTGTGTGTGTGTGTGTGTGTGTGTGTGTGTGTGTGTGTGTGTGTGTGTGTTTTTCTGTGTATGTCTGTCTTTGTGTGTGTATGTTTGTATGTGTGTCTGCATGTGTGTGTGTGTGTGAGTGTGTGAGTGTTTACGTGTGTGTGTGTGTGTGTGTGTGTGTGTGTGTGTGTGTGTGTGTGTGTGTGTGTGTGCGTGTGCAATCTTTCATATAGTAGACACATTTGTGAGGTTACAGTTACAGTTAGAGGCTGATGCTTTTAGCTTTAGGTTCCTTTAGTGGTCAAACATTGTGTTTTGCACAACGTCCTCGTCTGCAAATCCATCAATAAGTACTTTTGTTGTTGTTATAATTTTATGTTTATTTTTTTGCGGGGGAGATTTTATCTCTCTGTGGTAAATGTCAACCATGGCCCACATTGGTCACATAAATGCAGTTGTAAGCAGTACTTTGCCCTATTTATGTATGCAGATTCAAATGCTGCTGACACAAACAGCAGTCATTCTCAGTCCCACGGCGATAAAGTGATGTTTTTTGTGTGTTGTTTTTTTGGGGGAGGGGGGGGTTGTTTTCTTTGACATCAGCGCTTGTTTTATTTCACAGGATGTAATTGTGAGGCTGCAGTGAGACAAGGGGAGAGAGTCGAGTCAGCTGTGGAGGCCCATAAGTGTGTGTGTGTGTGTGTGTGTGTGTGTGTGTGTGTGTGTGTGTGTGTGTGTGTGTGTGTGTGTGTGTGTGTGTGTGTGTGTGTGTGTGTGTGTGTGTGTGTGTTTGTGGTGTGACAAGGGGCTTAGACCAAACAGCCTATTCAGACTGCAATACATCTCTGTTCGAATGCTGCTGACTTACAGATAATACCAGATCACTTGTGTTAGGTATACCGAGTACAACCTCCATGTCAATATTTGTAATTGATTGTGTGATCCATTGCATTATCTGAGAAACTGATGCATCTGATATTGAGTATTCTCTTAGATTACTCTCAGATACTATGAATAAATCCAAATTTTCAGTGTACAAACCCAATCAAAATTAAGAGCAGGCCAGATTTGGAATATACAGAAATGAAGAAAGAAATTATGCTATAAAGTTTATAGCACCACTTTCCTCTAAGTTGTAAGTGAGTTGGAAATTGGTAACCCTTAACAATAAGGTTTAATTAACAATGAATTACAATTAGTTAATGCACTAATAAGTATTAACTAAAAGTCATATGGTAAAAGTTAATGGTATTCATGTTTACTCATGGTAGTTATGTTATCTAAGGTATTCATTTATTCATTATTTAATAGGGTTAGGGTTAACTCCAGCCCCTGTGTACTATATAATAACCAATGTTAATTCCAAGCTCATTAATGTTCCCTTATTGTAAAGTGCTACTTTATTAAAAAAAAACATGCATAAAAAAAGAATAGGATGCTTGATATTTCATTACCTCAAATTCATACTTAACAAAAATGGTAAGCCAATTACCCATTGAACCAGTGCTGAATAAATTATAATTACATAAGCCTGATGAAGTGGTGTCAGTCCATTAGTGTCTGTACAGTCAGGAAGGAAGCTCAAACCACCACTGTCTCCTTGGTGCTCCAACAAACATCAGTGAAACAAAATGGCTACATTTGCAAAGCAGCTAAAAGCTAATGTGGCAGAGAGGGCTACAGATTGAGTACAAACCACCTTTTCTCTCTTTCCAGTTTAAATCCCCCACTTGTCATACTTTTTCCTTTGTATAATAAGGTTGTTATTTTTAATCCTTATTTTCAATCCTAATGCAATCACACATTTCTCCTCAGTAATAATACGCAGAGCAGGCTTTTTTATGACCGAGCAATAAAAAAATTTAATCCCCTATTTCATCAGCAAGAATCATCTTTCAGGAATATTTAAAGGTGCTTAAATCCTATATTAACATTGATCATATTTAGATAAGCTTACATGTTTTGCAACTGTGCAGGGAGATGTGTTATTCCCCGACTGCACATGCACATCAATCAGTGAATTGAATCGGCGGTATGAATCTGGAGATCATTTCCATATTAATCTTCTGAACCGAAACCGAATCAGTGTTTCAAAGTTATTTCCATATTTTGTGCGTGTCTCATCTAATTGCAGGGATATACTTTACATGCTGCACGCCAAAGGGATTATTCACAACATTTACAAACACCAGGCCAGTGTTGTATTGGAAATGTCTAGATTATACCTGACAATACTGTTGAAACGACATCAACATCCATGATGTGTATTCTCTAGCCTTGCCATTGGGTTGTTGGATTAGCCAGTAGTAGTCTATAGCAGTAGGAATAGTCACGGTGGTGTATCAGCAGTTTCTGTAATAACAACAGCAGTGGAGCTAGTACTGTAGCAGTTTAGTACAGCTTATTTTACTTTACTGTGCTTTTAGCTGCAGCAGCAGTAGTTGTATACGTTGTAGTAGTACTAGCAGTAGTATAAGTAGCTTAGGAGTATGTAATACCTCAGAGGGCTGTGAGGAGACACACACTCAATATGTGTCAGAGAGTCTGGGGACCCTCTAATGAGAGCAGTGTGTTTGTGCGTGTGTGCTGTTTGTGTAGGTGTGTGTCTCTGTGTGTGCTCACATGTGCGTGGGTGTATGTGTTTGTACGTGTGCGTATGAGCGGGGGTGGGGTGGGGGTGGGGTTGCTCCCCCAGGGGGATGAAGGAAGTTGGAAGGAGATAAATATGAGTAGAAGTGTGTGAGGAAGAGGGTGGGAGGGTGGGTGGGTAGGTAGGGGGGGTGAAGTGGAGGAAGAACGACGGAGAGGCACATCCGTTCAAGAGACACAGATGGAGGGTGGCCTGCAGCCCCCTGACTGGAGAGAGAGGGAGAAGGAGGGGGGAGGGAGGGAGGGAGGGGGACAGAGCGCCAGCAGAGGGGGAGAGAATGAGAGAGGAGAGGGGGGGAGAGAGAGAGTAGGAAGAAGAAAAGAAAACGAGAGAGAGCCCAAGAAAGGGAAGAGGAGGAGTTAGCTAATGCTACTTGACGAAGATATCACTCCCTGATTGAAATACTATTTGTGTATATCTTCTATCAGTTTGTGTGTGTCTGTGTATGTGTTTGTGCGTGCGTGCGTGCGTGTGTGTGTGTGCGTGTCTGTGTGTATGAGTGCGTATCTGTGTGCATGAGTGCGTGTCTGTGTGTGTGTGTCTGTGTGTCTGTATTTGTCTGTGTGTGTGTGTGTGTGCTTGTGTGTGTATGTGTGTGTGTACCTGAGCATTTGTGTATTTCAGCGTCCCAGTCACTTTGGGCCAAAATAATCGGGTGTTTGCTTAATTAAAAGAGTTGTTGTTTTTTACGGCATGTGTGCATGTTTTAAATTTGGACTTAAAAGACTATACTGTAATTCCCCCTGATTCCTTTAAAGTCCAGCCATGTCGCTCTGAATATTTTAACTGCTCCCATAGCCAGACGTTTGAGGTACTCATATAGTTGCTGATATTTAGAATTAACTTGGACATTTCACGTTTCATGAATGATCCTATTAAGGTCGAATAAGTGGAAAGATAGATGGTACATTTCTCAGACATCTCAAAATGTTGATCCCAGTGGTCACGAAAAAAATATCTTGTTTACTTCACGTCGCAGAACTATTCAATGGCCAACTGACCTTTGACCTGTCTATCGGAGACTAACATTAAAAAAAAGCTGTTAGAGGACTGAGAGTTCATGATTACAACTAAAAACAATAAAAGAGAAGGCCATTTTATTCTAAAGAGCCAAGTCTTGCAGCCACTTTGTCAAATGACTAATGGGGAGAGGATATTTTTTCAAGCCTAGCACTTAGGGTGTATTTTGATGTTCGAGATGGATTGACTGCTGAATATATTTATTCTGTGCCCAATGTCAGAATCTGTGGCTATGTGTTATGGTTATTGCGCTTAATGGAGGGTTGAATAGCGCGTCTTCACACGCTTCATGAAGATGGGTAAATTAGGCCAATTATTGATCTCCTTTTACTTCCATTCAATTATTTTAACGCTGCCAATTAACTTGATGAATAGCACTAATTAATGAATATTGCTTTCATGTGTCTTTTGTACTTTTGTGTTCGGTATGTAGTGGGATGGGGGTTGATTGAGGTTGGAAGGAGGGTTGTGATGGTGGCTCGTGGTCAGTGGTAATGGGGTAGTGCTGGCTGGAGGTGGTGCTGTGTGGGGATGGTGGTGGTGGTGGTGGTAGGGGTGTTAGTGAAATAATGATGGTGGTGATGAAGGTGGTGGTGGTGGTGGTTGTGATGGGTGGTGCTAGGTGGAAGTGGGGGTGGGGGTGGAGCTGGGGCTGGCACGGGGGGGGGGGGGGGGGGGGTGCTGGTGCTGGCTATGGTGGATGTGGTTGTGATGGGTGGTGCTGTGTGGTGCTAGTGGTGGTGGTGCTGGGGCAGGATATTCCCAATGCAAAGCTCACATTTTTTGTGATACCTTGCCCATTAAACTCCTGCGGTTGGTGGATTAAAAAGAAGGGTGGGGGATCCACAGCGGGAAAAGCGTCTTGGCACAGTGAACAGATATTCATGGCTCCAGCTGATGCCTGTGCTGGTCCCTTGTTTCCTTGATTTAATTAGGACTTGCCCATCTGAACAACTGAAACGACTATTAGTCGATTGGCAGAGAGGTCGGCAACAATCTGTGGGGAGTTGTGTGTGCAAGATCCAATATGATTTAGATAGGAGTTCCCGGCTGGGGGCTCTGGAAGGCTGGCAAAAGGAAGCCTTCCCTTAGGTGGGGTGTGATGCACATGTTGGTTTGCATCTTAATATTCTTTAAGCACTCATGAATAGTGTGCTTCACAATGAGTCTATTCGGATCGGTGTTGCATCCAACCTATGTCAGCAGATGTTATAGCCGTAGTCTCTCTCTCTCTCTCTCTCTCCCTCTCCCTCTCCCTCTCCCTCTCCCTCTCCCTCCCTCTCCCTCTCCCTCTCCCTCTCTCTCTCTCTCTCTCTCTCTCTCTCTCTCTCTCTCTCTCTCTCTCTCTCTCTCTGTGCATAAGAATGCGCATAAGCATGCATGTCTGAATTTATGCAAGCTATGTATGCATGCTACGTGCATAAATAGATGATGACAAGGCCCGTAAAGTTTCTTCATGATGTGTGGAAGATGAATGGGACAATACACCGTTCTGAACGATAAGAGAACCATCACCGAACATAAAGGTGCACCAGGAAAATAGCAAAAAAGCACTGCGCAAATTATTCATGTTTGAAATGTTAACACTGAACCACTGAACTGGATCACAGAAGCATCCACGTTGGAGGCTCTGCATATGTGGGGTCCTATTGATAGACAGGACTGTTAAAGAGGACTGTTGATTGGACTGACTGGGTAGAGGGACCCTTTGAGGGGATATCATTGTTAATATTAAGATTTTAATAGTGAATTGGGAAAAAAATATGTTCGTCATACAATCTTCATCCATATTAAAACAGTACCAGACTACCTGAGGGAAGTAACCTGCACCTGAAACAGGTTAACTCAAGTCAAGTCACTTTTTTTGGATAGCCCTTTATCACAGTAAGACTCACAGGGCTTCACACATGATACCAGATGCCCTAACCCTAAGCTCTTTTAAGGGCAAGAAACCTTTCCAAACACAGAAGAGGTGAGAACCCTCCTTTCAGGGACGGTTAGACGTGCAATAGGTGCCGACTAGGCAGACACATGAAGGCAGCATAAAACAAAGCACACATGAAGGTTATGTAATCTTCGACTGGACCCTTTTTGTTCTTTCCTTTGCAGTCCTGTTCCCGAACATGTGTAGTTCGCATCCTGTGGTTGAGTCTTCGTCAAAGGAGGCTTGACAAAGGACAAATATTATTGAATGCTTGATGTTTGCCCGCTGGACTTTAATCCATGATGACCAAAGGTCAAAGCAAATCTGAATTCTAATTGTCAAAGAAATTGGACAACTTTTAGGTTTTCTTACTTTTTATTTTCTATGCTGAATTCTAAGGCTTAAGAGGTAAAATAATGAATGAGCTGAGTGGAGCAGACGTTGGCTCTAGGTGAGATGGAACATGGTGGTCATGTAGAGCACTGTGTTCCTGTGAATGCAAGCCAGCTCCTTCCTGTATCTATTCATATTAGTCGTTTTCACACTGCTTAAAAGTGCTTGATTGCAATACACGTGTGTTTCATGAATGAATTCATTTTACATACTGACATCTAGTAAAAAGGCTTGTGTACCGAGAGGGTAAAGTGGTGTAAACCAGAAAGCTTCGTTTTCTTCAAAAGTTATTTAAAAGATGTTTTCTTGTTACCCTCTTGCTACATTAGTTTACAATGAAAGCACGTTTGTTATCATGATTACACCCTCTTAAAAATCCCAATTACTTCTGCCTCACTAACGAGCAAGGGAAGGGAACCCATGTAGTTTTAGGCGAGCGTTGCATCCACAAGACTTCAGCATGAGATTGCCATCTAGTGTTCGTGAACCAATTGGAGAGAAAAGGTTCAAATAGAGCTTGGAGAGGTGAGAATATACTAGAAGATGCATGCTGTCTGTATCTGTGGTCTCAAGGCATCTGTATCTGTGTTTTCTCTCTGTTAACTACGGTACTACCTTTACATTTACATTTAGAAAATTTAGCGGTCTTTTTTTTTTTCAAAGGGGCTTACAATACGTACATTTGTCAGAAGAATCTAACCATGAGGTTCACTTTTCAACGTCTGCCACGACAATGTATGTCATTTGACCATGGTGGCACAAGTAAAATAATACTTTTTGATGCAGTTGGTTATCTAGTGGCTGGATTAAAAATTATTTCAATTGTGTTTACTGCTACAAAAAGGATTTGGTTTCTCAGATGTTCTCTCGTATAGCAAATGTCAAAAGGAGATGGAGATATTTGCCTAAAACTACTTTGCTTTACTGTTTCCCAAAGTGTACTTGCTTCTTGTTTGAAAAAAAAACAATCAAGTGCTTTGCAGTGTAGACTAAGTCTGAGCCAAGCTGTCTTTTTTCCATTCAAGCTCTCAATGTCGTTTTATGGTTTTTAACCTTTAGGGGGCAGGATACGCATCATAAAGCTGATTATTGTGGACTTTTAAAACCCTTCAATGAAACCTTCATCACTGCTGTTAGTCCAGAAAACGATGGCTTAAACTTTAACCCTACGCCAAAGAAAAGCACTATCAAACTGTTGTGGGCCATCCATAACATACATTTGAGAACATAAGTTTTCTTGATTCATTTCATTCTTAAAGGTTTGAGATTGTTTGCCAAGGTTTTATCTGATAATATGGATTATCTCTTTCTTGGTATACACCATTAACATTGCTTTCGCTATATGTGCTCCCCAGAATACAGAGCTGTGATTGCAAATCTCTTCCAAGTCACTTAGTAGAATAATAGCCTAATGTATTTTGGGATATATAACACAGTTGCACTTTAAATCTATTCAATTAAATTTAAAAATCTATTAAATTAAATCTACCCCTTTATGCCGGAAAAAAGCCTATAGCCCACTACTGGTTGTGGGGAGTGTTTTGTCTAAACAAATGAGACGCTTTCTACAGCTTTCCCTTTCATTTTACACAGAACCATCCTGCTTGGATTCCCCTCCCTGTGAATCAAGAACTAGGCCCAAGCTTTGATTTGAAAAATGTCAATTAAACATTCATTAAAAACAGTACTAAAACACTGGTCCTCACCGCTCCACAGTGCTTTTATTATTCGCGTGGAGGCGACCTGCCATGGGAGTGCCTTAAATTGGCGTCACGCGGCGCATGTAGGCACCAGCCGCTGTCCAACGTTAGCGTGTGCTAATGCAAAGGCAAATGATTGGTGTTTGGCCGCAGACCCCCCGCCAGAGAGCATTTAGCGGGACATTTTTATTCATCTATGGGGTTTCTTTATTACAAGCGCTCCCTTGCCTCATTATAAACAGAGCCAGCTTGCAAGACATAACTTGGAAATAATACCCGGTGCCACAGAGGAAAAAGTTTGGACCTTGGACTCAGAACTTTCATTCATGGCTCATTAGCTGAAATTTGATTGAGTTTGACCACGTTGGAAGTACAGAAGAACAGAAAGGCAGCGCTGTATTCCTAGTGGTCGGACTGGGATTAAAGCATCAAAGTCTCAGTGGGACTCCCTTCTGAGGAGAATGCAGTGTATATAGACTACATTGTAATCAACTGCCAATGTATGTCATTCTCCATGGTGGAAAATCAATTTTTTTGTCAGACATTTACACATAAATCAAACAGTAGATACAGCCTCAAATTCATATTCCCATTGTACGGTGCTAATGGTATTGCACTTTTTGATTTACTGTATATTGGACAGGTAGAAAATTACATTTACGCATGCAGGCTTAAAAATTACATTTGATCTGGCAATGGGAAAGCTATTTTGCCTGACTGCCTGAGGTGAAGCGCACACACTTTGATTTGATACAAAAAATGAGGTGTGTTAAACTTATGCACACTAAACATCCCTGTGTACAAAATGTGATTTGAATTATTTTAATACAAAACAATAATGTTTTTTTCGCCCCACTGGAAAAGGCTTCCAGCAGGGGATTGCAACACTTGAAAGAAACAAAAGAGAGAAAGAAAGAAAAAGAGAGACAAAGAGAAAGAGACAGAGAGACAGAGAGAGTCAGAGACACTAAGAGAGAAAGAGAGAGACAGCAAGAGAGAGACGGACAGACCGACGAACAAATGACCATGAAAGACACGAACAAAGAAAGATGAAGAGACAGAAAGGAGAAAGAAACAAACACAGGTGAATCCAAAAATATATCGTAACAGATGAACGGGAGTGATTAGTTAATTGTATTGAATCTGCGTGATCCTGTTCGAGTGGCACTCATTATCCATCAAGGAAGCAAAGTCAATGTGAAGCAGAGAAAGTGAGTGATTTATCAGTCAAAACAGTCTGCAGTGCCAACCATTTCTGGGCTTGTTGCATTTGCATGGGATTAGCATTTTCAGAGGCAAGCTTTTGCCGCGATCTAGTTTGGACCCTCAAACACACTCATACATATATAAAAATTGTAGCGAAAGACTTGTAAGACATGGGTGGGGTGGGGGGGGGTTAGAGCCGTTGTCTAATATTCTTTGTGTATAGATTACTTGTTAAGAGCATAACATGTTGTTGTTGTTCTTCACTGTATTCTCGAATTGCAGAATACATTAAACTGCAACAAGATTATTCTAGGCTGTGGATGTTGTGTGAGTGCGGTTAGAAAGGGGTAGATGTATGATTTTATTGAGTGGCTTAGTAACATGTGAGCAAACTGTAAGAAGACCTGTATCATCACGAGGGACAATGTATGGTGTTTGAATAATATGGAAATTACACAAGATATCGTGGTGAGTTGAGAGCTTTTACTGGAACACTCTAACTGATGTTGGGATGAAGTCATTATGTATGCGCTCCTCACATCGGATGGGCCTAAAGTTGCTGAAGGTACGATTGGAGAGCAGAAAAGAGCACAAGTTGAGCAAGATAAAGGAAACTATAAACAGCTGATATCTCCTCCCCCTTGCTTCATACGTTTCTACTACACGAATGAGAAGTGTTAGAATCAATTAATAGAGTTTCAGATCGTCTGCATTTGCGCGCATGCATGCACGAGACTTGAGAACATCCGCCGGAACTAGTCAAAAATTAGTCAAGTTCCCACAACATCAAGTCCGACACTTCTTGTTGTTTGAACAAGCATAGTTTGGGATAAGACAAGCCTCTTTGAAAGGAGATATGTCATTTCATACTTGGGAAATTCCACGTGGTAATTCCAACCAGCCATAGCAACGTTTTGATATGTTGAGAGGAGTGTCTTATGTCCGCATTTATTCGATAGCAAATGGCCAGAAAAGCAGGCGGAAGTTGTTTTCCTGAGAGTTATCACAGGTATTTCTGAAGTTTTTCATCCCAGAATGCATTCTGACGCATGGCAAACAAAGACGCATGCCTCATCAAAAACAAGCCTATTCATTCAAATGGGATTCCCCCGTACTAATCCCAGAAGAGAATCCAAGATTGGTCAGAATGACCCTGGAGTGGTCTAAAAAAAATAAATGGGCTCGTAGAGGAAGGAGCAATCCAATCAAAACGTGTATTCTCACAGTGTGTTCCACTCTTTATAAGTTACCTGTTGACGGATGGCTTTGCCATTTCAAACAGATTACTCTCGAATATTAGGCTACCTCTCAAATCTTACCAAAAGCACCTTTATAAATTCACCAGGCTTATCTTCCCCAAGTTGCCTTTTCTTTTAGTTTTGTCTTTGCTAGCACTTACAAAAACAACGTCTTTCCTTGCCTTGGCAGCCAGTTGCCATGGCTAGTGAGTGTCCATAGCTGCCAGAGGCTCCATGTTAATTGAATGTCTGCTTCTTCATGGGCTCTTCGGGTAATGAGGCTTACTTACACAAGCTCCACCTGTGTTTGTCAATCTCGTTGCGCACACCTGCTGCTGGTGGCGCTGAGTGCTAGCCCGTGCCCCCGAAGCCTCAAATCCGGCAGAACAGCGTCTCCAAGTAACAATAGTAGCGTGCTCACATTTTAATTGGCTTGGCTGCTATTTTTTCCGAGGCTAGATATTTTTGATTGGTGACAAAAAAAAG
Source organism: Gadus chalcogrammus (assembly GCF_026213295.1). Taxonomy (NCBI): domain Eukaryota; kingdom Metazoa; phylum Chordata; class Actinopteri; order Gadiformes; family Gadidae; genus Gadus; species Gadus chalcogrammus. The sequence goes on along the minus strand of NC_079418.1, from coordinate 23,699,038 downwards.
TTTCAATTTTGTGTAGGAGTTAAGAGGAGTGTGCTTTATAAAAGTCATTTTTTTTATACCTTTTATGTCATTCGGCATAATATACTTTTTACTTTTTTACTTTTTACTTGCATATAACAATTGTGTCGGTGTGAGCCAAACAATTCCCATTGAAGAACTTGTTATTCAAACGTTGTTTCTGCTTGACATTTCTCTATTGCTTTATAAAAAAAATGTGAACTGTGTCTCTTTCTGTACGCCTGCACAGAATTAGAGGCATACCTTAATGTGCCCCTATAATAGTTTTTTTTACTGCACATTTACTAGAAATAATCCAATTTATCCGCTACACTTGCACATAGACTTAATGCATGCAACAAAATAAGTGGGCCAAGCAATGAAAAGCAAGCCATATCTTCACATTTTCACTGGCCAGTTCTTCTTTGGCTTATCTTTGTGTTTTACAGTGAGTTTAACCTTATGCTCCACCACACTTACCTAATTCCTGGAGAAACTTCGGAGTTAAGATGGCGGTTCCCGTTGTAATTGAGCAAAAGGATTCCTACGTCGGTGACGTGACCTGTCTACAAACGTGAGTGGTACTTCAGAGTAGAACCCAGTCACCGTTAATAACACTTGAAGGAATAGGGTTCCTTGAAATGTCTCGCAATGGGAATTAAATAGCTTCTCCCCCCTACCCCTGCCCCCCATACAAATCCAATTACTCCCAATTAGACCAGAGTACCTGTAATTCCTCCCTGTTGGCTATGACTGCGGGAGGCGGTTCAAGAGAGTTGTTCAACTTCATAAACTCTCATTTCGATGATTGAGGCGCTACCAGGGATTTTAATTTCTTCTCTTTTCCTTCAGGCGAGAAAACACAAGGTGAAATCCAAATGATAAGAAATTAAGGATGGCTTATAAAAAAAAGAGAAATGGACAAGACCACAGCCGTGCGGAAGCATGTGGTTTGGCTAACCGCGGGTTTGTGCCATGTATCTATTTCAATAGATTCCTTGAGGCAGAGTTCCGCTGTGAACGTTGATGTTGTTTCACACGTCAATGTATTTGTGTTGTTTGTTGTTTGTTTGTGTGCGTGCGTCGTGCATGTGCGTGCCATACCCCGCCCCCTTGTCCCCCCAACAAAAAATGTCTACAAATATATGCGCTTGATGTTTTAATCCAAGCAACGTAGAGATTGGGTTTTTTTATGCATTGAATTATTACTAATATTTAGCAGGTCAGGTCCTGCAACCTGCTCAATTGCCACCAATAAGGTAGAATGCAGACATCGTGCTTCAAACCAGGAACCTTTCGGCATGGAGTCAAACACTCCAACCCCTAGGCTATCCTACTCTCTGGGTTGCATTGTGCAGGCAGTCCATCTCTCACCAACGCACACATACAAAGTACCATTCAATATTTTGTTTGTAGGGTGACAGCCTTCTCCTCTGGTCGGCCCCTCTCAATCGTTCTGATCTCATCCATATTAATAGGCCTGACTGCTGAAGGCTAGAGCGCTTGTGACGATGTCATTACCTACACCTCAGCCCCTCCACAGCAGCCCAACTGGGGCCCGCCAAACTGTGTTTCCCTTATTCACGTGCATGTGCTCCATGGCTCAGGAAGCGTTCCATCCCCAGAGGACCCTCTTCGGAGGTATTCCAGAGTCTCCATGGAACACAACAAGCGTGCCAAACGTTACATTCATGCTAGCACTTTCTTTGTGTCGCTTTGAGAAAAGTGGCCTCGGGGTTAAAGGTAATTTATGCAGACATGAAATGGCCATTTGCAAACATATCTGCTGGAGAAAGAAATGGTTCAAACTGTGTGTGCATATAGCCAGAGGTATAGTGGGGTGCTTTTACCATGTTGGGTGGGTGGGGGGGGGGGGGGGTGATGTTACCATAACTTAGTGAAGTCAAGTATAGCAATCCTGCAACTTATTATGTAGTTAGACTTCACTTTCGTCTAGGTTGCTTTGAAGTCACTTTAAAACAGATTCTCCGACTACTTTTTAACCTTTATTTGAAGTTATTTTCAGGACGCTTTCAATTTAGACTTAAATAAGTATCACTAATGGATCGCCACATATATTTAGCAGACACTCATTACTGTATGTCATTGCTTTTTCCTTGACAACACTTAATCAAAGAAAGTATGGGCTTTGAATCAAACCAAATCCGTTAATCTTTTACTTTATATGCAACTTGATAATTACAATTTTTAAATCAAATCATTGTCACAAACACATGTGACAATGTGTGTGTGTGTGTGTGTGTGTGTGTGTGTGTGTGTGTGTGTGTGTGTGTGTGTGTGTGTGTGTGTGTGTGTGTGTGTGTGTGTGTGTGTGTGTGTGTGCGCGCGTGTTTGTGTGTGTGTGTGTGTGTGTGTGTGTGTGTGTGTGTGTGTGTGTGTGTGTGTGTGTGTGTGTGTGTGTGTGTGTGTGTTTGTGTGCATTTGTGTGTGTGTGTGTGTGTGTGTGTGTGTGTGTGTGTGTGTGTGTGTGTGTGTGTGTGTGTGTGTGTGTGTGTGTGTGCATTTGTGTGTGTGTGTGTGTGCGTTTGTGTCTGTGTGTGTTTGTGTGTGGTTGTGAGTGTATGTGTGCATTTGTGGGTGTATGTGTGTGTGCGCGCATGTGCATGTGTGTGTGTGTACGTGTGTTTGTGATTGCGTGTGTCTGCACGTATGTTGGTGTGGGATCGAGGGGGTTCCCTGCCCCACTGCGCTCCTAAATGTCTGTGCATATCTGCTGAACGAAGAAGTTAATTGGAGTTCCTGTTCTTTGCTCTTGGCCAATGCATTTGTAATTCCATCTGACTGCTGCTCTTAAATCAATATTCTGTTTAAGTTGCTTTCTCCATTCTACTGCATCAGTGAATTGCGTTGGAGTGATTAGCTTTTTACTGTCCAAATGATGAATTGTGTTTGGCAGCATTGGCTGTACAATGCTCTAAAAATTATATTGGCAATTTGGGATTTCTTTAAACGGCCAACATTGGGATGGTGACTGTAATCAAACGGTTAATGCTGTTAATAACACACAGATTACATAAAACTCTAAATACTTCTGTAAACTGAACGCAATTGGTGCCTTCTGTCCAATAGTCTGTTGTTGAATTACAGTGTTTCTTTTTATCCTTCTCAAGAAATGGGTAAGGAGCACAGACAAGAAATAAGCAATGAGCCAAGAGCTCATTTGTGAAGCTCTTCCACGGACATACACATTAGACTTTGCATGAACATCACCAACGCTCAAAATACACATACAACTCAACAGGTAACTTAGATTCCAAATTAATTAAGTTTATCCAACGGAATTATAACATGCATGTATAATGTACTTGCATTGCAAATGGCAGATTAGTCAACCCAGACGAGTTTGCTGGGTAAAGGATCTTTTTCTCGCCTACTCTTAAAATCGTGTGTGCATGCTGCCATCTGGTGGCAGATGAAGTTTTTGCAGTAAGATGTCAAAGAGCAGTGTTGATAAGCAATAATGCAGGGAGGGAGGGTTTTATATTGTGACAAAAGAAAATAGGCTCTAGCATAAAAAAAAAAAATGAATTGGATTAAGTTAAATTAATTAAGGGACTTGTCGTCTTCTATAGCATTTACAATACAATGAATTGAGAAAAAGGCTCATTATCCTGAGTCTAAAATGATGTTGGAAATGATATAAGAGAATAGCTTATCTTTGCTAATTGCCTCAGAAGGAGTACTTTTCCTCTTTGTAACACATGCTTTGCATACTTCCTCCTCGCACCTTGCTGATGCTGCTGGTGTCATAATTCATCATAACATATAAATGGAAAATAGGAGCAGAATATTGTGACTATATGCCAACTTGGGAGTATGAATAGCAACAGAAAACATTTTTCATGATATGTTTGTCAAGAATCTCGTTAAATTAATCAGGGCCCAGATGTTGATGTGTTTAGCTTATATTCAAGTCCGTAAAAAAAACATACACAAAAGTGTTACTGGCATTTCGATGTGAATCGAGGTCATGTGATTCGCTGACTTACTGCTGAGCCCATTCTCACCTGGCAACTATGATTATCAACTTAGTTCATCGTAATAAACAATAATAATAAATTATAACTAAATAATGAAAAGCTAATAAAAGTCAAAGAGTAGAGACTTCATCTGATCAAACAGTAAGCACACTAGAATCAAAACTATTAAAATGGGGTTAAATGTAACTCTGAACTCCAGGGCTCTCTGTTCCTCAGTCAGAGAGCTAAACATGGTTCAATGAATTGCAATCACTTTGGCCAAAGTGGGGAGATGGAATTGGAATAATAAAGAGGATAGCAGTCCTTTCAGGAAGACTTGAAAACGGTACTTTAAACTCCTTTATAAACACCAATCATCTTTGTTCAACTATAATGTTAAATAACCCATATTGTTTAAGTGAAAAGTATAGGCAGTAGGGGGAGAATACCGATCAGAATAAAAAATATTTAAGGAAATGTTATTTAGGAAGGCAAGCATTTAACTAATAGTAGCCTTCTGTGCTCCATGTCTGGTTCTGGCTAAATATAACTGCATAGGTGCTTCAAGCAAGGGGGTGCATGGGACACATGAAGTAGGCTATAGGTCTGGAAGGGCTTCTACAGCTGTATCATCACTAAAGAAATGGTTTTGCTATCAAGACAATGCAGTCAATCCTTTGGCTTTAATAACGTCAGAAGGGACCTCCCCCTATAACAGAAATGCCCTTTGGTTCAAGACATGCTTGAGTCATTTAAATGATATTCATAACACTGGAATTACTCCTTGAACGCCAGCAGCCGTTAATTAGCATCCATGTGCTAACAATGAAGATCCTCGTGTTTGTCGTTGGCTGAGAAGACAGTGGTGGTAATGATAGGCTATCAGAGCTGTTGGTGGGGAGGAGAGCCACATTGTATTAGGACGCGGGACTACAATATACCCCTCACGTTGACACAAAGCCCCCCTGCCAAACAACCAGAAATGGGCTTAGACAGGAGCGAAATACTGCTAATTATTTTTGAACCATGTTTTTTATTCCTGGGGATTTCCAGACACTACATCAGAGGCTCTGACTGAGAATAATGTGACTCACACATGGATGCATAACTTCGTGTTACTTCTTTGGGAAGGCCATTTGTAAGAATAGAGATATACCGGGAACATATCACTGATTCAGATATTAGTGATTAACCAAAACTTTTGAGTCACCATCTTCCTAAACCACCACTGACATGAAGATAATCCACGTTGATCATTTATTTTATCTAAAAAACTAAGGGTTCCAGAAGAAATGTACAGCAGTATAAAACTGAGAATACAAATGAATGGGTAAAGTAACAATACAATATTTTTATGGTTCATTTGTTGGGCCAAACAAAATATATTTGTTTGCTGGTAATATATTAGTATATATATATATATATATATATATATATATATATATATATATATATATATATTACCAGGAATACAATTAAATCAGAAAAAACTAATCACTAACATTTATTTGTATTTGCTCACTTGGTTATGATCCACATACTCATATCCTACTTATACTTAACCGGTAGGCCTATCTCCAGTTTCCCGGTTCAGCTGTCAAACCTGGAATCATCCACAGCGACCAATCGCCCCTTCCCGGGATACTGCGTATGAGCTGCCCTGACCAATCACATCGTTCATATCAAGAGTTATCGCTGGAAAACTCCATGGTATCCAAACCCTGATTGGCTCCGCCCACCCTTAAGGACGAGATAAAATTCATACACGTTTCCGTTAAACCCTTTAATCTTAGAATTTTCAAATGTTTATCACAAACTGTGTCTACGTTTACTGTCCAAGCTTAAGGTGGAGACATATTTTGATTAAGAGAGTAAATGCCTTCGCATGTAGCTGGCGACCAGACACTGTTCCCATCCCTCCCCGCCCTTTGTTCTGTCTAGTCAGTGGGTTGAGTCAAACATTGGCTTTTGACTCACAAATCAAAGCAGTGTTTCTAATAACACAAGCGAATGGCTTCTACAGCAGTTATTTAAATCATTAACATATACTGTCCATTGCAGGATATACATCGGAAAAGTTCGGTTCCATAACGTCACCGGTAGCCTACTGGGTTGGACTTTTAAACGTGGATTGGACCCGTGTGCAGTGTTGTCTAGTTTTCTACATAGTGGTCAATACATTATTCCCCCTTTTAGAATACACCTCATAGCAACGAAATGACAGACAGACAGACAGGCGATCTGTGAAGTCGATCGCTGACAGACGCTGGTGTTCGCATCATCCACCCCACTGATCCCCACTCTCGCTTTCCAGTTTCTCGGCTCAGCATCCATATTTGCATCCCAGGGAGTGGCTCAACCCACCCGAACCCATTTCCTGCAGGAAAATTGAAAGTTCACCGGTTTCGGACAACCACAGACGCTCTGTTTTCTTGATCCGTAGAGGTGAGTGTTTAACGTTTTTCTTTGCATGAGATATTATCTGTGTGTTGAATTGAAGGGCAGTCTCTGGACCACGTTGCCGCAGTAGCTACAACAATGGATCAAACTAGCGTTGTGATCAATTGTTGAGGTGCGCATTATCCTCCCAATGCCCTGTATCCACTCCGAATGAAATGCGTTCCCTTATTGTACATCTATTGCTGAATGCAATATTAGAGATGCTAACAGCAATGGGTCCTACATTCCTGTTTCCAGTTATGTTACCGGCTTGTCGGATCCTTTTAAGATAGATAAGGATAGGACTGATGCTTTCTATATGGGCACTGCTCATCTTTATTATAGGATATCAATTGATTCAGTGTAACAACAACAAAGCATGGATGATAATGCAAGGATATTTTGGTGTTTGCCTGAATAGGGCCTCTGTTGTGTTTTGCAACATGCTGCTTATAACATCAAATACAATACAAGGCCTTTTGGGTCTTTGGTTATAATTGGGGTACGGCCATTTAGGCATAGGCCTACGCAGGGTTTCATTCATGAAATGAACCTGTTAAATACACTAAATATCGACCAGCAGTGGCTTGAATAGATAACGATAATGATGATATCATTATATGCACTTGTAATTTGATTATTACCTATCATGAAATTATTTATTGTTTAAAATAATATGATATTACAAAGCAAGATAATGAGTATGTCATACATAGGTTCTACATAGTAGCAGAACAGGCTGGATGAAGGATTAGCTTAAAAAAATTATCCATACGTCAATATAAAAAAACACTGTTTGAATGTGGAAACACTTCCAGCAGAACTCTGAGCTTATAATTAGGTTCAACTCACACTTTTAATCTGGATCATTACTTGTATTACTGATTTGTGAGAGGCTAATCTTAAATAAGCCTGGTTTAAGTGCACTGTGTAGTTCTAGATGGCATGGAACTAATCTCTAAGGGGCCCAAAGAGACAGGGGTTCTGATAGTCTGTAGGGTCTTCTCAGGGGCCCAAAGAGACAGGGGTTCTGATAGTCTGTAGGGTCTTCTCAGGGGCCCAAAGAGACAGGGGTTCTGATAGTCTGTAGGGTCTTCTCAGGGGCCCAAAGAGACAGGGGTTCTGATAGTCTGTAGGGTCTTCTCAGGGGCCCAAAGATACAAGGGTTCTGATAGTCTGTAGGGTCTTCTCAGGGGCCCAAAGAGACAGGGGTTCTGATAGTCTGTAGGGTCTTCTGAGGGGCCCAGAGAGACCGGGGTTCTGATAGTCTGTAGGGTCTTCTCAGGGGCCCAGAGAGAAAGGGGTTCTCAAATGATGAACTGTCTAAATTCACTGACCCATCTTCCTGTTTACGCTACAATAGCAACACAGAAAGGTAACACAACTGGTGTGTATAATACTTATTTATCAGGGTCAAGGGCTGAGGCACTTTGTCTCTGGTTTAAAACTGTACAACAGCTAAACTCAAGAAGGACAAAAAAGTATAAGGCTGGTGCGATGAAAAATATATGTGCCATTTTGTAGAAGCTTTTTCCCAAAAGCCTTTTAAAGTACATTGAGTGGCCTCTCCAAGCATGGGAGGCCCCATTGGGAAAGAATTCCCAAACTCTCCCAGTCTTCTGCCTGCTCTTCCAGTTGATCTAGATAGGAACCAAACAACCAAAGAGCAACAATGTGAATCTCCTGCAGACCAGTATCATCCTTATAGCAATAAGCATATATGCTAACCATTTGGTGCAAAAACATGTATAACAAGCAAGAGGCGGACGTGTTAACATGGTCTTCCATGATCACAAGTCCAACACACCAAATGTTCATCGTGGATCAACAATGTTTTCTTCTCCTCATATACCCAGATGTAACTACGGTGGCCTGAATGTCATTTCTCTCTGTTCCTTACACCTGTGTGTGTGTGTGTGTGTGTGTGTGTGTGTGTGTGTGTGTGTGTGTGTGTGTGTGTGTGTGTGTGTGTGTGTGTGTGTGTGTGTGTGTGTGTGTGTGTGTGTGTGTGTGTGTGTGTGTGTGTCTATGCCTCCAACCTCTCCCACTCCCAACAGCTAAAACATGGAAACAGACGGACGCCATTCCCACATCTAGTGCCTGGGATCCACGCGCCTTACAACAGGGATACCAGCTCGGCCTCAGCCTTAGCCCAAATCACCCCGCCAGTCTCCCTCTGACTGTCGTTTAGAATGAATATGCTCAAATCCAGCGGGCTGAAAATCCCTGGCCGGGGGCCAAAGCATTCCGGCCCAGTGGGGAGGACGTCAGCCGGAGCAGTGTCCGGCCCCGTCATCCCTAAAGACAGTAAGCTAGCGCTTCCCTCTTTACAATATAAAAGGCCGTGACGTTATCTTGTGTTGCGGAACCATACCATCAGCGTATTGGGGAACAAAAACAAAAAACGTTCCGTTTCCGTTTAGCCAGGCTGTGACGACTCTCCAGTGTGAACGCATAAATGAATGGAAAGTTGCAATGTTGGTTGCAAATCCATCCCGTGCATGCAAAGAGGCGCACAGCTGTATATAGTATACTATACTGCCAGACCCACTGCATAGTGTAGTGTGAGGCAGGAAGGAGTAGTGGCAAGGTGACTCCAAGGCGAAAGGTTCCTGGTTTTAATCCCAATCTACCTGTAGATATCCCTGAGCAGGATACCTAACCTCTACCTGCTCCATAATGACTTGTGTCTACAAAGGTTATAACTAAATCGCAACTGTAAAAATAATGTATTAAGAGTACTCTCTTAAAATCAATTGTTCTAATAGAGGAAGTTTATTATCAAGGTTCCTCTATTAAAACAGTAGATTTGAATTGAGCAAATGTAATTATAAACTTCCTCTCTGCAAGTCCACTGTTTTAATTGAGGACGTGTATTATTAAGGCTATCCATTTTAGGCCCGATAGCACAAGCCTATTCTAGATTGCAAAAAACAATTTGAAAAAAGATACGTTAGACAAGAGTTTGTGTTAATACACTTAAAGCTGGAATGCTTTCAATCGGCCTCTGTTTACAAAACTGTATTTTTTGGAAAACACTCACAGCTGGGATTTACCGAAGAACTCTAGCTTTATATCTGCAGAAAGGGCAGATAGTCTATGCTCCTGTGGTTGTACAGGGTTAACAATAAATGTTTGTACATGAATGCAATTCACAAACATAACTTTGAATTCTATAAACGTGTCTTTTGCAGTGTACTACAACTCATTGCTGACGATATAAATCTATTTTCTTTTGTCAAAAAAATCCCTGATGTAGTTAAATTTCTCTATCTTTATATATCTTGAGCATAAACTAAAAATTTACTTAACGGTAGAATACAAGCTAAATTGTAAATTAGTTATTATGTTTCCTGAGTGACTTCGTATTTGTAATAATGAATCAACCTGATAAGAAAAGCTAAACATTCACCCCCCACTGAAGGAGACCTGCTTTTTCAATGTAAAACAAATATTCCCATGAACTTCCGTGACACTGTCCCGGCCCGCCAGCCCCACCACCTCCGCCTCACCACCACCCATTTCCGTCTGGCCAGCTTGACGTGGGCGGCGGCAGTGCACTGAGTTGCAGCGGTGGGTGTCACGCTGGAAGACCGCTGCAGCCTTCTCCACTTTCTTGCCAGCTGTTTCAGATCCATCGAGGAAGTTGTGAAATAGTTTGAGCTCCCCTTCCCCCCAAGCCTCCACTTCCACCCACTGTTCCCGCGCCCTGAGCATCTCAATGTATGGAGAACTGAAATAACATACAGTCATCCTCCTTCCACCTTCAGTAATTTGCATTGCACAGAAGTCACCTTGCTCCAATCATTGGCCCATGCCCTCTTTGGTCTTTATGTCTACCTGCCATAAACACACTTGCCAGCTGTACCGTGATCAGCAGTATTAGCAAGAGAGATCTCATAGGGTGAGCTAAGGGGCATTCAAAGACATCCTTGAAACAGGATGATTAATTGTATGTTGATTATATGTGGGAAAAAGGTTGAGATTTCCCTTGGAATGTTTTAATTTAGCTATCTCTTCAGAAAATAAATAAGACAAAGTCATTCTTTTTCGTATAAATGAAAGGGTGTTAACACCTATTATTCTCAAAAATGCAGGAACAGGAAGCCTTGCCCTATTAAGGAAAATTTGTCCAATTATGTGTTGTTTTACTCCTTCTCTGGCCTAAGGCACACTTATTAAGATTGAGTGTTATTTAAACATTAATGCAAATTTCAGGTTATGGCACTCAGTCTGTAGTGTCAAGTTCTACCTATAAGAGTTAAGCGTGACCTCTTTGTTCCTTAAAGCTGTTGAAAACCCAACTGTCGATGGTGAGCTACAACCTCACCCCCGTCAGTACCATATGGATCAAGCAGCCTCCATTTTTAGTTAGCAGGCAATGTGAAGAGAAAGTCCAGTCTCTCTTTCTTTCTCTCTCTCTCTCGCTCTCTCTCGCTCTCTCTCTCGCGCTCTCTCTCTCTCTCTCTCTCTCTCTCTCTCTCTCTCTCTCTCTCTCTCTCTCTCTCTCTCTCTCTCTCTCTCTCTCTCTCTCTCTCTCTCTCTGCAACAGATGTGTATGAATGTGCTGTGGGTAATAAAGATAGGGTGAAGAAGGGGAGACCCCCAGGGGAGGGAGGAACTGGAGGGGAGAGGGAGAGTTGAGGGGCAGGCTAGGGCTCCCAGGAGCTGTGCGGAGCCCATTGTGCACATCCCATGAATGGTTGGATTGAGCCGGCGGTGGTGATGGTGGTGGTGGTGGTGGTGGTGGTGGTGGTGGTGGTGGTGGAGGGAGGCGGCAGCAGCAGGGGCCACAATGGTGAAAGTGAGGGCTGTGTTCCCGGGCCTTCCTGCACTTCTGCCAGGGTGTCTTTTGCCCTCAGCACCCAGCCCCCCCCCCCCCCCCCCCCCCTTCATCACCACCACCACCACCCCTCCCTTTCTTGTTCCCTGTTGCCCCAGCAACACCGATCACGGGTCTTGCTTAGTTGTAGATTTTTCTTCAGCACCGGCACACTGATGATGTGCTGCCAAAAAATAGGCTTTTCTGGTCCTTTTGTCCATCCTTCTTATTGAAGTTACCCTAGTTGCCGATGCAAAGTGTATATATGTGAGACAACCAAGAGAGCTAGCTAGCATTGTTGTTGCCTAAAAGCCCACGATAACCTCTATAAACTGTTGTTTTGCATCTTTAAAACCCCCCACCACTCTCACACCCTTTCAGTACTTCATAAGCTGTCGATGGACTGCAATACATGGAAGCCCATTCAATTCCAAAGGCAACACATTACACAATGACATTTATTTCCTACTATTAGTGAACATACATAAAAAAGGAACTGCATTCCCCCCATACCTTAATCATGTTGGCATAATCCCAAAACCTGCAGTTTTAAACAGGAAGTTAGATAACTAAATTTTCTGGTGGTGTTTTTGTATTTGTTGTTGTTGTTGTTGAATACATGCATAGTATCAGGATGTGGAAATGAGATAACAAGGCAAAGAAAATGTTTTTTTTAATAAGTTGTGATGAATTTCCCTTCATGTTGACCCAGTCTCACAACCCCTGCATATGGGAGCAATCAATGCATGAGACAGAGACGGATTCTGGGCCCATTCTCAGTGTGCCAGCTAGACCGTTCTGGCATTGAACTCCACCAGAACCGGAAACACACCCACACATGCACACAGACCAACCAAGCTCCATTTCCCGGCAGTATGGCCTAGTATAGCAGCGGGAGGCGCTGTGTGTGCTGTGGTCACCCTGCCTGGCCTTCAACAGTGTAAAACCAGTGGCGAGGCAGCCTGTCAACACCACGTCAAAGACAGCTCTGTCACTCGTCTCAGAAGCCCGGGTCGGGTTTACATCACAGCACAGCACAACAACACTCACACACACACACGCACACACACACACACACACACACACACACACACACACACACACACACACACACACACACACACACACACACACACACACACACACACACACACACACACACACACACACACACACACACAGGGAGAGACACACGGCGTAGATCTCTGACCCACTTTAGCAGAAGGGTGAGTGGCGCCGGATAATCTGGCCTGAGCTCCGCCATTGTGCTGAATGCCATCACATAAACTTTGGAGCAGATAGATGGGTTGTTCTGAGGGGGCGGTCCACATAGGCTTGCAGTTCGGAAGGGGACACAGGGATTCAGTACATGACCTGTTTTTTACAAAGTCGTTTGAACAGAGTTTGGAGTTTGGAGACACGATAGCTGTTGTGTTACGCTATTTTTTATGTTTTTTTGTTAACAGAAACGATCAATTTAAATTCGATCTGTTCATTGCTTTGGCATTGGGTGCATTAAGTTTCTCCTATTTAAACAACGATGCCAACCAATGACCTCCCTCCATCTCTCTCTCCTCCGTCTCCCTCCGTCCCTCTCTCTCTGCCCGCAGACGTCCCTCTGAAGCCCATCACCCCCACCAAGCTGTCGGAGGTGGGCGACGACGTGCTGGGGGACTACGTGGTGGGCGAGCAGGTGTGGGTGAACGGCATCAAGCTGGGCGTCATCGCCTACCTGGGCGAGACCCAGTTCGCCCCGGGCCAGTGGGCCGGCGTGGTCCTCAACGACCTGGTGGGGAAGAACGACGGCACGGTGGGCGGCGTGCGCTACTTCGAGTGCCAGGCCCAGCAGGGCATCTTCACGCGGCCCTCCAAGCTCACCCGGCAGCAGGTTGGAGACAGCAGCGACAGCCACTCCACCGACTCCCAGGTGGCGCAGGGTCACAGCACGCCTCACGGGGGCGGCGGCGGCGGCGGTAACGGCGGGGGGGGCGGCGGCGGGGGAGGGGGGATGGGTCCGGGAGGCCAGCGCATCGTGGTGCCCCTCCGGGAGGGCCTGCTGAACAGCGTCGCCAAGACGGGCAACGAGTCGGGGTCCAACATGTCCGACAGCGGCTCGGTGAAGAAGGGCGGCGATAAGGACCTGCGAGTGGGAGACCGTGTTCTGGTGAGTGGCAGGGGAGGGGGCTTGCTACAGGAAGGGATGGGGGATATGGAACTAGGGTGATGCCTGAAACAGACGACTGGGTTCCACTCCCGAATGTCAGAAATTACCTCTGGGCGTCCATAAACACAATTTGCAACCCCTACCTGCTACTATCATGCATCTGAATTGAAGTCTCTTTTGAAAGAGGTGTCTGCTAAATGACTGTTTAGTAAACAGTGATCTAAAAACACTAGGAAAACAAATCAACACCTAGGAGATAGCCCTAGAGCTTAACGACTTCAGAGAACATTCCTTTTTATGTGATTCAGTTGATATTTTAACTTATGCACTGAGACCATTAATTGATGGCTATAAATCTTCTGCTCGGATGGCCTACGGCAAGGCTGGTCGCTTGTCTCGCGAGGCTTCTATAACCTTGGTAAGGTTGGACGGGGAGCTGTGGGGTCGTTATTGTTGTAGTGAGGGCAATCAGCGCACTAAAAATAGCAAAGAATAAATCACTACTATTCTGAATTACAATTCAGATCCAGCGGATGGCTATCTATGCTATCGTTTGGATTTGTGATTTTGCTAGATTGAAGAGGCAGGGCCAGTAAACCAACCATAACATGATCTTCCCTTTAGCTTTATGTACAGACTAACATTATGCAAAGTCAGCTTCGTTTTCTAACCTGGCTTCAGGCATTTGTCTAAGTTCCAAAACTGCTGAAATCTCCCCAAAATCAATCTTCCCTGGCACTAGCATTCTCCTGTTATCCGAGCTGCGCATGCTGCTGATTCCTCATCCTGTCTATGCGTACCACTGGAAGGGCGTGTCATTCTGGCCATAGTTTGGTAAAACGATCCCTTCCTCTTTTTGTGCATTTTCGCACCCATCCCCAGTGGCGCTCTTGAGTTCATTCTCCCCTGTGGTTTATTGGCCATTGGGTCGTGTTGCCTTCTGTTTATTGCTGCATGGGCACCAGGGACCCGACTACACCGACCCTGGGTATTGGCGAATGGGTGGCGGCGGCAGCCCTGTCAATTTCTCTCCTACTGGTCAATATTGTAAATCACCCTGGATTACTTTTAGCACTTAGGAAGGGAGAAGCAGGCCTGACATTGATCAGCGCTATGCGTCTTTCACCATAAGCCGCTTCCCAATGTAATCTAACTCTCTCTCTCGCTCTCTCTCTCTCTCTCTCTCTCTCTCTCTCTCTCTCTCTCTCTCTCTCTCTCTCTCTCTCTCTCTCTCTCTCTCTCTCTCTCTCTCTCTCTCTTTCTGTCTCTCCACCTATCTCTCTCTCTCGCTCTCTCTCTGTCGATTCCCCCATCTCTCGCTCTCTTTCTTTCTTTCTTTCTTTCTTTCTCTCTCTCTCTCTCTCTCTCTCTCTCTCTCTCTCTGGGGCGGGCAAACACAGGGCCCGCTTCCAGTGTTTTGAAAAGGAATCTTGAGTTGGATTTACTTTCATTAAAATTACATTAATTAAAGGCAGGGAGGCAAACAGGGCATGCTTCCAGTGTCAGGAATAGTGTTTTGGAAGGGGAAGAGGAATCTTGAGTAAGCTTAGTTTCATTAAAATGATGTTAATTAAAGTATCTCTTAATCCAGAGAGATAAAAAGAGGAAAGTATTTTAGCTGCAAGATAATCAGTTGGTTGAGGCTTTTTGTTTTTTTTCAGTGGCGCCCCAAGGTAGAATGGCTTTCTACTATGGCTTACCGAAGTTACAACGTCTATGTCCAATTACTTGCCAGAAAAACGAATCACCAGGTCAGAACAGAAAGGGCTAGGCCATGTATTTCCAAGTCACGAAAACCCCATACATCAGAGAATAGTGGAAAAGTGGAGAGGTTGCACAGAGCATAATATATCGTAATACAAATGAACAAGCCTCATCTTAAGAATGAATTCATCTGACTGCAATATGAAACAGTTTTCATTGGTATCCAAATAACCAGAGCGCTTGACAACCAGTTAAATCGGGTCCTAAAATGTAATCCGCGGAAGGTGTAGATCATGGGGCTGTGATTATCTGAAGTTATTCATCATGAAAACATGTACAAGCAAACCTCAGTGGCAAAACCTGTGACTTCTTGTGCCTCATTTGCCAGCCACAATTGTGGCATTCGTCTGATGTTTTTCTTTATTGCTTGGCTTGAATGTGTCCTCGCAGTTTGACCACAGGGTTCAAAGACAGAGTGAGAGAGATGGATACAGAAGAGAGAGGGAGAGAGATTTTGCTTTTGGATGTGTTGCATATGGATTATATGTTAATTAACTGTAGCACCCGTGTCGTCTTAATAGTCTTAACAGTCACGTTGAGAGGTGGACGGTAGGCCTATCCGCCTACTTCACTCAGCTGCTGTTCAAGCAACATGATTCTCTGTTTCTCCTAAAATCTTCACCCACTGCTCCGCCTAAATAAACCCAATCAGCACCACAGTTTAGAAGCTGCTGCAAGAAGACACTTGTCTTCTTGCAGCAGAAGTATTTATTTCAGATCAGGCTCCCACTGGCTTTAGATGTTTTTTATTAAACTGTTTGCGACAGTAATTTCTGACAATTAAGGGCTTTTTCCTATCGTTCAGAAAGAGCCTTTGCACTTGGGTTTATTATTTGTCATTTCACTTCGAGTGAAGTTCCACCACCTTAAACCAATGTATGATCGTTTAGGGAGTCCTACTGGACATCCGTCTTTTTCTTTAATACCCAATGGGTTCAATGCAGTAATGTCATTCTCTGCTGTTTCACATTGTTGATGGAATACGGTTAAGTTGTTTGAAAGAAATGTAACAAATCTTTTTATTGTTATTGTGGTTACCGCAGGAGCAGTGGTTTAAAAATAAATCTTGAGAGCGAGGGAGCGTGGAAGAGAAAGAGGGGGATACAGGGGAGAGGGTGAGAGAGCATGAACAGGCACCGATGAGACGGGTTCCTCTGGTTTTGAAGGGTGGGAACAACAAACCACATCACATGGGCCGTCTCTTAATAGAGACATACATCAATGTAAAACCGCTTTTACATAACCATATACATGTGGTGATTTGGAACTTCCACCACTACTCAGCGGACCATGGTAGATCACAGTCTTTGATGAATAGAAGCTATGACTGCGTTTCTGAAGCTTATGGTGGCAACAAACACACACACACACACAAACACGTCAGGAATAAAACACTCAGAATTATCACTTGCTGGTTGAGGTTTACTAAGGTATTTGCTTCCTAAAATGATGCATTTTCATCTTATTGAACGTATAAAATAATTAATGAGCATAACTTGAATTGCTTTTTTAAATCTTACCTTTAACACTGAGTGGTTACCTTCAAGATATATATTGGCATATCCATGTAATATAATGGATTTCAAAGGCACACAAGATTGTGTTGTGAGAAACGCTGTCTAGCGTGTCTCTTGTGGCTTGGTAAAAAGTGTTTCCATGCAAAATCACACTGTTTGCGGTTTAGAAACTCGACAGCGTAGCAAATGAGGGACAGGATGTTTGTACGATAGTCGATTTAAACAGCTCTTTCTTTTTTTCACGTGTCACAGTCGCACATGTGCTGACCATGTGTCCCGGGATGAGAGGCATTCGCTCGCTGGTCATGGTGATACAGCACTATGAGGACGACAGGAAACAGGAAATCCTTGAGATGTATTGTAAACAAAGAGCGAACCGACGTGTCTTGATAGACTGTTTGGTCTAGTTTGGTCCCGATATATAGTATACATCGTCTTGTTTGTGTCAAAGCTGGAGATTTAGGAAAGAATATGCTGGAACCTTTTTGTCATTTGTATCAGTATTTGTAGCAGACGTTAAAGTCTGTTGGAGAGTTGTTTTGTTCATTTTCAAAGGAAATGCTGTATCCTTTGACAAAGACTTCTGTTTCCCAAGTGTTTTTCTTACATAGGTGCATGAATTGGAAGATATTCCATCATCACATGACAAGCAAAAGGCTATTCTTCCTCCAACTCTGGACATGAGGTGGAGGAGGAGGAGATTGACTGGGAGTAGTTTGTTCCTTAAAGGTACAAGCAGCAACATAGATCAATTTCAACCTGTCAAGACCATGACTTTAAAAGACTATATTAAGTGTGGACACTATTGACAGCGCTGAAAGGTAGTATACTAAAAACCAGTGAGGATCCACTCCATCCCTATGATAATTAATCCAATAGCAAATAGCTGATTAAGTACTTCTCTGAGTACAGATTGAGTACAGTAATCACTTTTGTTAAATGGGGATTTTCCCTACAAGTCAAACACATAGCTGGCTACCATGTTCGGTTATTTTAGCAGCAAGACTAAAATCCAATCTTGAAGAATCTTCAAGGCATTCCTCTTACTTTTGTTCCACGCTAAACCCGTCATCACATGTTCCCCTGTACTGCCAGAGGGTCGACGACAGCTCTCATGCTCTTCTGTGTAGAACATTTCAAGACAATTCTCAATATGCAGCTCTTTTATTTTACATATTGATGATATTAGAGATGACAGCTCCACTGGTTTTGCTTTCTTAAGGAAGGTTGGTTGTTCCGAAGATGTTGGGATTTCCCTTAACACTTGAGATTACTAAATGATGCGTGTGTATGGTCTCAATTTAATGTTATAGATCTTTTTATTTTCTTTTTTTTGCAACATAAATGTTTTTCGGAGGAACAGATCTATTATAGTTTGATTCATTTTTTTCCAGGGGTCTTCCTAATCAGCTTACAAATAGCCCCAATCCTATTCAGATGTTTATACTGTTCACTTTATGAATTATGGATGATCAGTTAACCCCAACAGCTGTTATCCCTGTCCCCCATCGGCTCCAGTCCGTTTCCTCCAGATTGTGCTGTCAGCAGAGCGCTGATAGGTGTGGCCTGTGTGTGTGTGTTCAGGTGGGCGGCACCAAGATGGGCGCAGTGCGCTACATCGGCGAGACAGACTTTGCCAAGGGGGAGTGGTGCGGCGTGGAGCTGGACGAGCCCCTGGGGAAGAACGACGGTGCAGTCGCCGGGACCAGGTACGCGGATGACAGTGGCACATAGCGATATGCATTCCAGCAGGAATGAATGAACTGGGAATTAGTCAGATGAATGTTATTGCTGTTGAATGCTTGCTGACATGTATCATGTGTCATTCATCATTAGATTGAAAGGACTATCTCTGCACGTTCTTTTCTCATCGTCTGTGAATACATTTGACATCTTTAATCCACTTAACGTAAAAAGGAAATCCTCATCGCGTGATTTATATCGATGGAGCGTTAACTGCTGACAGTGTTAGTATGTTGTACGCTGAATCACTAGAAGACACTCATTTCCTTAGTTGTTAAACAACTGCCTTAGCAGCATTTTCTGTCAGCAGTTACTATTTACAACAGCAAACGGCAATACCTATTCTAAAATGGACACCACACGTACGTCATACACGTTCATGATAACTTCGTTATTAATTGCTGACAATTCAACTTTCATCCGTGTCCAGAGCTGTGGAAAAAAACAGAAACAGCTCATGTCGATCAAGTAGTTACACTTGGCAGATGGCAGGCGACCCATGGGGATTAACTTACTGAACAAAACTTAAACAAGACCAATACCTTTTGTTGTTCTGACGAAAAGCTCAGACCTCACTTCAATTCCTGTCTATATACACTCTATCTCAAACAGGTACTTCCAGTGCCTTCCCAAATTCGGGCTGTTTGCCCCCGTCCACAAGGTGATCCGCATCGGCTTCCCCTCCACCAGTCCAGCCAAGGCCAAGAAGAGCAAGCGCATGGCCATGGGGGTGTCCTCCCTGGCCCACAGCCCCAGCAGCTCGTCCATCAGCTCGGTCAGCTCCGTGGCCAGCTCCGTAGGGGGGAGGCCCAGCCGTGCCGGACTGGTAAGCATAGTCAAGCCTTCATCTGGTTTTGTTTTGAGCCTGTGGGATCAATATTAGATGGACTGCGTTCATATAGCGCTTTTTTAACCTGTGGCCACTTTATAATTAGGCCCTAACATTCACCCATTCATATACTGACAGCGAGGTCAAACATGCATGGCAACAGCTAGCTGGTTTCATTTCAGGGCATTTGGGTGTCTTGCTCAGAGACACTGAGCTTTGCTTCGACTCACAAGTCTCTAAACGCCTCGCTCAACTGCTTAAACTGAGTGGAAACAGAGAGTGGATCAGAGAGTTAAAAAAAACTCTGCCTTGCAGAACCCATCGATATGAAGGTTGGCCCTTCATATCATGGCAGAAGTCGTGTGTGATTGTAAATACTTGTCATAGCAAAAACGTCTTTCTAGTCCTGGGTAAAATATATCAAATATTGTACCGTTTCCCAGTAAATCCATGTTCAGTGTTTTAAAAAGCTTCCAGTGGTAACAAGGTGATTCTATACCTCCAAGTTGTTTCACTGCAGAGGGGAGCTCGGGTGAGAGCATCATTTCAAGTAAGGTGTAATTTCTGTCAAACGTAATCGCGGGTGAGTCTGTTAGCTGCCCTATCTTGCTCATAGAAATTCTCAGACATTTGATAGGTGGCAGGGTCTCCGATCATCTGGTAACGCTAGACTACAATTTAGTCTGAACCGGAGAGTGAACCAGCAGCTTTCCTATTGACAGACAGCCTGCTCTACTTCCTGAGCCACTGTCTCCCCACGTCCAACAACCTGTACTCATGGGGAAGTGGAGAATGTTAACAGCGCGTGAGGCTTGGGCTGGTTTTAAACTAATCCATGCCCATTGTTAAAACAATGTTGCCAAAGGATGCCAGGTGTGAGGGAATATATGGTCCGGGCTGATTTGCAGCCATTTTTCTTATATGCCAAGGCTGGTAAAACAACAGTCCTATCTTGAATGCAGTTTGGATCCATTGCGATGAGAGTACTACAGTGCACACTGACAGATTGAACTGATTCACTTACCTCTCAATATGGCTTCTCAAATTTGATCTTTGTTTAAGGGTTGTTCTTGGACAGCCATACCTCGGTAGAGGTAGCTATGCCTCAGATAATTATGGAGTAATATGGCATCTGTTTTGCTGCCTATCAGACCAGTGTCCAATACCTGTATCCATATGTCTTAGCTCTATAAGGTAAATCGATTGATTTACCTTATATTTGGTAAATAATGAATAATGAATTCTCAGTATGTATTCAGTGTGTTTGGTAGAAGCATTTAAGAAATACAAAGAGAAATGCCAACCATAGATGTGTGCAGTAATGAATTAAGAAATGTAGTCTGTTGTTGACATGCTAAAACTGCTTCATATGACAACAGTTAAGATAACATCAACGACTACTAGATAATTTTTAGTGCACTTGTGTTTAATATTTGGTTGTTGTTGTGTTAGAAACAAGAGGAGAACGGCTCCTTAGCTTGTAGCATGCAGGGATCCTCAAGGTTGGTTTCAAAGCCGCGATGGCTTCATTTCATTTTGAGGTTTCCAGGCCATACAGGCGTCAGAAAAGCCCAGTTCCCCGGTCCCTCGGTGCTGCTGGGCTAGAGAGCCCTCCTGTGTTCCCTGAACCCAGCCGCTCTATTCAATCATAGCCCGGGCGGGACGGAAGTAAAACCCACCATTTGCAAATCATGTGCCATTGAATTGAAACTATCTAAAAGGTCTGCTACTAGAGTACCCTCTAGTGGCCAAGAACTGAAATACATCATCCGTCAATCCATCCTTTTGCTACCTTGTACAGCCCTCCCAGTCCACTTCTCATTACAACACAGCTCACTTTTCCCCTCTCTTCCACCCACCACCACCAACCAACCTCTCTCTTTCAAGCTAGTGCGCACTCCTTTCCGGCGGCTAATGCGGACAATGCTATGCTGCTGTATGGGAGACTAATAACAGCATCATTATCTCTTTCAGGGTTTTCCATCTAGATTAGGGTGAATAGATAATATGTCTGGGCTCTCCTGATTGATTGAGTTTACCGTTATATTTGCTGCACAAATAAAATATTCTCAGTGTGTATTTAGTGTGTTTGAGAAATGCGAATCAAAGATGTGTGCGGTTATGTGTCTGGAGATGCAATGTTATTGTTGTTGACATGTTTAAACTGCTTTATATGTCAACAGTTAACAGACAACATTTACGGCTCCTTAGCTTGTAGCATGCAGGGATCCTCAAGGTTGGTTGCAGAGCTGCGATGGCTTCATTTCTTTTTGAGGTTTCCAGGCCATACAGGCGTCAGAAAAGCCCAGTTCCCCGGTCCCTCGGTGCTGCTGGGCTAGAGAGCCCTCCTGTGTTCCCTGAACTCAGCCGATCTTTTCAAACATAGCCCAGGGGGGACGGAAGTGAAAACCCACCATTTGCAAATCCTTTGCCATTGAATTCAACGGATTGAAATAGTCTACTACTGGAGTACCCTCTAGTGGCCAAGAATAGAACACCCTCTTATCTCATCCAACCATTGACACCCTGTACAGCACTCCCGGGCCACCTCTAATTGCAAATCCACAGTCACTTTCTTTTGGCCCCAATGTTGTATTGCACTTCACTTTGGTTATTTTCCGCCCCTCTGGTCCTCCTCCACCCACCAACACCAACCGACGACACCCATTTTTTCAACCCGGACTGCGCTCTCTTCCTATACTTTGCTGCTGTATGGGAGATGAATAAAAGCAGCAATGCGTCTTTCAGCATTTTTCTTCCAAACCTAGCCAAATCAATAATAATATCCCGGCGCTCCTGATCGATTGATCTCATACGTGGTTCACAGACTATATACTTTGCGCCACCACCACCACACACCGACCTCATTTAACCCTGGTGCTACTTCCCCTCCCTCAGCTGACGGAGACGTCGTCCCGCTACGCCCGCAAGATCTCGGGCACCACGGCGCTGCAGGAGGCCCTGAAGGAGAAGCAGCAGCACATTGAGCAGCTCCTGGCCGAGCGGGACCTGGAGCGGGGCGAGGTGGCCAAGGCCACCAGCCACATCTGCCAGGTGGAGAAGGAGATGGGAGTCCTCAAGAACCAGCACGCGCAGGTAGGCCCCTTCTGTGGTGTGTGGCGTTCACGATGAAATAGCAAGCAGTGACGTAGGTCCTGATGTATTTACCTGAGGCAGTGGAGTCATCATTACGCATGGGCGTAGGCGTTGATTTCGCTGGGGACGCTGGGGACAAGTACCTGATTCATTTTATACCCAGCGCTAAAACCCAAAACTTGAGTTGGAAACGCAGTTTTTTGAATACATTTCATTCATTAGGAAGCTACATGGGTATGCCGCCTTTCAGAACCTTTCATTACCTGCACTAAAGAGAAAAAAAAGAGTGCATCCTTATTGTACCCAGCACTTCTGAAAATGCACCGAATGCGTCTCTGTCCCCAGCACATTTCAAACCAAACTGAGCAATGGGCAATGATATTTCTATTTTAGCTCTCAGTTTTACTTATGGGATTTAGGGGTCACAGCATCATCAGGCTTATTGGTTTTGTTTGCACTTGGCTAATTAACATCAGACTTGATGGTAAAATAAGGGACCCTGAGGCTATGTACGGACTTAAATTATTCCTTGACTGTAGTTTAGTTTTATTTTGCTTCTGGAGGGTCTGGTATTCTAAGGGTTAGAATATTGAATGCCATTTGATGTTGAAAAAGAGGAAGATATTGAAAAGTCCCCTAGCGGCCATCATAATAGAATGGGGTAGGTTCCACCGATGTAAAGCACCAAGATGGCCGCTAGGTGATTCAGGCCCACTGAGGATCGCATCACGGCCGAGTTCTGATTGATTTAAAGCCGTCCTCTCCAGTGCCTGGAGAGCAACAGCAGGCAAGTGAAGGCTAGACTGGAGCTAATGAGCTGATTAGCGGACCTCTTCTTTACTCAGACCGCCTGAAGGTTTGTTATTCTCTCAGAACTTTGAGCAGCTTTGAGAAACATCGTCTTCAAACGATCATGTCCTTGCACTAACGAATGCATGTTTTTCTTGTTGTTGTTTTAAACACAGTATGTCTCAGAGAATGAGAGTACCATGCAGCAGGTGAAAAACATGCTAGCCGGCACGCAAAAAGACAAAGTGGAACTGGCCAATCAGCTTGAAGAAGAGAAAAGGTATGCAAGTCACATCCCCTTGGCAACTTCTAGACCGCATATGTTGTTGGCATAGTTACCAGTGTAAGGTTTACCCTTTTTTTTGTTTAGGTCACCTGTCTGACAATTTAAATATATATATTGTACACATGTCAGACGATGAGATGCACGTCATGCTTTGTGCTAACTAAAATATGTTGTTTTGTTTCAATAATTACAATATTCCGTACAAAGGTTGCATTGACAGTGTCCTGACAGTGAAGAGGCCAGGAGGTAGACAGGAAGTGGGAAGCTATTCTGTAACCTCACCATGACTTCCTGTCCTCACAGGAAGGTGGAGGACCTCCAGTTCAGAGTGGAGGAGGAGTCCATTACAAAAGGAGATCTGGAGGTATTCTGTCAGCACACACAAACACGAGACACCCGTTTGATCATCCCGGGTGGATTCATGAGAGACAACACAATATTGATGGGCAGACATGGTCTGACTGATAAAAACAACGGAAGAATCTGATAAATATTTGTTTCACCATGTGACACAATGGGTGCGTTCCCATCCAGTCTCTCACATATTTATCTGAAATTCATTGGCCAACATTTGTTCCGGCTGTATCTCATTGGGCAATTTATGTCCAACTTTTTTGTAAACAAGCACAAGTTAGCTTGTGCTTGGTATACTTTGTGTGTGCGCCGTATTGTACCGTGTGTTGTATTTGCGTACTGTTTCCGATATGCAAGCAATGTTGACTTATGAAGGAGGATAAAACAGATAATTGGCAAAGCACCCTAATAGGATGAGGCACGCTATATTTACAATTCAAATTCTATCTGATGGGAAAGGCAGACTCAAGTTCCTATTGGTTGATCATCGTGCCATGGCGCCGTGGCAAAGTGCTATATTCTGTTGGTCTGACAGTATCGATGACATGGGTAAGTACAATCTTAACAAGGAGGACTCTGTTTCATCTTGATTGAGAGGGATTCTGACCTAAATCCTCAATCCAAATCCCTTCCCCGACCACCATCCTCCACCCACTCACTCTAGTGATCATCGGGTCTTCACTGGCAGTTCAAAGCCCTGAATGATCCAACATCAACAACTACGCTGTAGCTGATAATTTAACCCACTGGCAAGTTTTTTCTTTCAATTACCCTGTGGTCTGTATCATTTCTAATTTCTATTTCCAATCCCATGGGATGAAAGGTCTGACAAGAACACAGGAGAAACACGATAAAACCAATTTGGATATATGCATGTATTTCTTACTGGAACTCACTTATTCCTTTAACTTGGAAGACATTATGCATTTGTTTTGAGTAGAGGTAACGCACAACCACATACCCAAGGACATATTCCTACTTTTATCCGATTAAAATATCATGGGATTTTCTTCCCTTTTTGAACTTTTTTCCCCATGGGATATCTCCTCTATCTGTATTCCGGGTTTCTTGCCCTGCGGTTTTTTTTGGTCCTCTTTACCTCTCTTACTTCCTCCACCTTTCCCTTTCTCTATTTCTATCCCCCTCTCTCTGTAGACTCAGACCAAACTGGAGCACGCACGCATACGTCAGCTGGAGCAGAGCCTGATGCTTGAGAAATCAAGAGCAGGGGCGCTCCAGAAAGATTTAGAAACCAACAGGGTAAAACCCCCGAGAAGCCCGGTGCTTGTAGCCTCGTTCGACCAGAACATCCTGTTGTTTGGTTGCTTTTTTTGTCGTGCCGTTTCGCACCCATTTTTCGGTTGCATTCGTTGCTACATCATTTCCGAGTGATCATGCACCGCTCTTTTTATTTATCGTTGTACTTTCCCATTTCATTTGCCCCGATTGTTATTGTCTCAGTCTCCAAACGTGTGTTTAAGCATGGAGTAGGATGTCTGTGTAGACCTTGTACAGAATGAAACAACAATATTAATCGTGTCGTTTTTCAAGATTTGAGTTTAAAATCGCTCATGGCAATCAATATTCGTCCATACTTGGTTGGCACATGTGGACTTAGGTGACTCTCCCTTCCTCTGACATTCTAAATCATCCCTCTGTTGAACTCTGCAGACATACAAATGTAAGTTAAAGGAAAAAAGGTCCAAAAGTAAAAAATATGTAAAGTTGAATTCAAATACGGTTTAAACGGCCGTGCCTTGATCATCAACCATGGCACCCAAAGGTTGAGAGATCTCGGAACAATCGACACGTCTATCCAAATCCAAAACAAAAAGGTCTGCTTTTGCCAACAGGGAAGGCCCAGCCATGATGCAGTGGCCTTGAGGTTGGGTAAGAGAACCAAGGTGAAAAGAAAACCTACGCCGTGGCATTGATTCTCTGCTGACTTATCTCATGTCTTGACTTCAAACTGCCCTGCGACGTCGTCAAGGATGTCAGACCTTTCGTAGACCTTTCATCTTTTTCTCTCTATCGCGTGTTGGTCCACAATCTGATGCCGCCAGACTCGATCAACACCGCAACACTGCAATGTTGTACACTTTGTGCCCTGGTGGTTTAAATAACATCTACACTCCTTTCTCCTCTCTTTTTCCCTTTCTCTGACATTTGAGTGATTGGTATATATTTTAGGTTGTTTGGTAGTGCCTGTCCATATGTAGTTGGCAGAATTATGCCACAATATTTGATCTTTGCTTGTTTGAGTCTTTCTCCTTTGTTTTATTTCCTTTTCGCTTGGCAGTTGCTAGGCAATACGAATGGCTTTTGCTGTCCACAATTCCTGTTTAATAGGCCCTACAAATCTTTGATACAGTGGCACATTGGTTTGTCTTTTAGCTTTGTACTTGCAAAATGCATAATAGATTGACCTTAAAGAAAGACACAATGTAATCTGATGGTAAAAAACGTTGTTCCTTGTAATTTGAGATATTGTTATAAATAAAAATGTTTTTGCTTAATACATATTTAGTACAGCGGGAGCTAAAACAGAAAACAATCTGCCACTGTTCCGATATTTTGGGGTTGTTACTGATGATGACTCTCTTGGACTGTGGGATTTTCATGATTTATCCACCAGAACATCTCTTAAGTATCAATGTTCTGCTGCTCTAAAGGTGGCAGGCTTTTTGCTCAAAATACCTCAAAATATGTCAGGGTGTTTCTGCTTTGATCGTGTCACCCTAGCTAGTGTGGCACCAATTCCCCATACCGCCTTTGAACAGGAGGCAGACTATCTCTGCCCCCCCCCCCCCCCCCTCTCCCCTGATACTAGAGTCTTCTCGTCATGACGGATCCCCTTGTCTCTCTATTCAGCAAACAACGGTGGAGGAGAAGAGCCGCATCGTGCAGCTGGAGGAGGAGCTGACACTGAGGCAGGCCGAGGTGGCCCAGCTCCAGGCTCAGCAGCTCTCTACCGGCGAAGACGGCCAGGGCGGTCAGCAGGACTCCCAGGCGCTGACGGCCGCTCAGCCGGAGGCCGTCCTCCGGGAACAGCTGCTGTCGGCGGGCCGCGAGCGCCTCAAGGAGAGCAGTGAGCTCAAGCAGAAGCACGAGGAGGCTCTGGCCGCCGGCCGGCAGGAGATGGAGACGATGAGGGCGCTGGTGGAGCGGCAGAACCAGGAGATCGGCCTGCTGAAGCAGAAGGTCCAAAAGGCCACCAGGGAGAACATGGAGATGATGGACAGCTGGAAGGTAACATGTGATTTATTTTTTTCATGTAAAAAAAGTATAGCTACCCCTGTGTAGAAAGCAGGTCTAAAAAGGGCAGTTTTGTGTCTGCTGAAATGTGTTGCACAAATCCAAACATCAAATCCTTGTGAAACTGACCTCTCCCATGGCGTTTGACTGACAGGTGAAGCTAGAGACCATGGTCAGTGACCACCAGCGCTCCTACGAGGAGCTGAAAGCCACGTTGAGCGGCGACCGGGCCACCCCGGCCGGCCAAGAGCAGGACCCGCAGGAGCTCAGGGCCTCCCTGGAGAGCCTGAAGATGGAGCACATGCTGGAGGTGGAGAACCTCAAGGCGAAGCACAAGATCCAGGCGGCCATCCTGACCAAGGAGCACGAGACCCTCAGCGTGAGGCTGCAGGAGGCCCGGGAGCAGCTGGCCCAGGGCGCGCCCGCCGACACAAGGGGCCTGAGGGAGACCGCGGAGGAGCTCAGCGCCGCCAACGAGAAGCTGCAGAAGGCGGACGACCGGCTGGCGGCGCTGGAGGAACTCCGGGCGGAGCAGGAGAGGAGCGGCCAGGATCTGAGAGAGAGGCTGGAGCTGTCAGAGAAAAAGATGAGCGATTACCAAGCCCTGCAGAAGGCTCAGATAGAGAGCCGGGAGGAGATCCAGAAGCTGGAGGAGAAGCTCAGGGTGATGGCCAACAGACTCCAGGCCATCCAGACGGACCGCTTCATGTCCCACGATGCCAACGTGGGTACAAGGGGGATAGTCGTGTCTAGATGTTCACATGCTCTCTCAGCTATGGGAAGAGAACATACCCATGTCTGTGCCATTATATAGACAACTGCACTTTCCGCCCGCAAAAGTTGCTTAATTTCTTCTACCATAATGTCATTCATTCCTGTTTAGGTTATAGAGGACAACGCGCTCTCTGATGAAAAGACACGAAGACAGAATATTGAAGGTACTTTGTATTTTATTTATAGAATATAATCAAATATCCTATTTACGGAAAAAGACAAACGGCAAAAAAAAAACTTTTTTTTATTTCAGAAACAATGGAGAAGCTGGTGAAAAGAGAAAAAGAGGTCTCCACTCTCAGTACGCACGTGGATGCGCTGAAATCACAGATCTCGGGTAAACTGAATTCATGTGCAAGTTTGTAATAACCGAATATACAACATCATGTAACATCATAATTATAATGATCACTTATTGGTCGTGTTATCTAGGCTAGCATGACTATTATGATTTATTTGTTTGGGAGTTAAGTTCACAATGATTCTGAAATGTTTAGCGATTGATTGATTTTTATCTTTGCATCTTGAGTGTTGGTTGTAATGTTTAACATCTCATGTAAAACCATGTAAAACAGTGACCATAAACAATGACACTTTTATGGTGTGCCCTTCACATCAGCTCTGGAGGGCAAGGTGCGCTTGGGGGAGAAGAGAGCCGACGCCCTTGCCAGGGACAAGCTGCGCCTGGAGGCGGACCTTGAGTGCATGACCAAAAAGTCCCATGATGCATCTGGGCAGCTGGTTTTCATAAGCCAGGAGCTACTGAAAAAGGAGAGGTGAGCAACTGCTGCTCAGGCCAACCCATATGTACAAATTTATCTAATTGGACAGCCCCTTTAATTTAGGAATGTTGCCTAGATACTCTGCAGCATGTGCTCATTATTTAACACCTAATTTAAAACCAATTTTACAAAAATGAAAACCCACTTTGATTGGTGTGCATCCATATACAGACCCACATAATTTCACGTCATTTTCCAATAAACCAACACATCAAGTGCTGCCATGTCCATTAATGAATAACTATTATATTACAGTTTTTCTCAGTCGCTTTGGTACATTTCTCAGATCAGAATTGAAATTCTCAAAACTACCTGTTCAATCTTCACATCATTGTGTCAATGGTGCACATCAAAAAAGCAGTTTCTCATTCCTTTGAACAAGTTGCAAAGGCACACGTGTACATTCATGCAAATGATTATGTACAATTCTCTGCTCTTTCTACATTATCAATTGCTTATGTCATGTTGATCAAAATGTATTGTAATGGGTCTCTATTGAATAGTCTCACCCCCACAACATTTAGGCATTCCGGTAGTTTATTGCATAAGTCTTTACATGCAAAATGGTTGATATGTCAAGCATATTTCTATACATTTCCATTAGACTTATTTTCGAAATCTGTCCTGAATTGGTAAATTGCTACCAGGTGAATCTTGGCTTTGGTGGATCTCCTGAACCATGAACTGTTAAGTATATATATAGCTGGAGCACAACACAATGTTACATTGTCTGACAATGGAAGGACAAGGAATTGGACAGGGTCAACAGCCAGAGAGAAGAAGAAGAGGAAGAGGAGTGAGGCTGGCTGAAAATGTGTGGCCCATCAGACAGGAATGTCAGGAGGTGTAGGAAGACTGCACTGTAATTCCTACAGCAATGCATGCACAGTTTACCCTAAGGAGATTTTCCTACGTTCACATTTCTAGCAATGACATGGTCTGTCAACAAATTACAGTACAAACAGTCAAAGCGTAAATGTGAATCTTGTCCAGTCTCTTGCAATCAATCTCCCACATACAATAACGGTGTAACTTACAATTTACAATAATTGTCTTCAAAACTTTAGCCATAGTTTACATCAGAACATCCCTCCAGAGTACACTGTTGTATTGACAACATGACTAAGCAATTTGACTGTCTTATCTGTACACAATGACGCAAGGACTTGTCATTGTGATGGCACTGACATGTTCATTGACACAGATATTTACTTTTGAGAAACAAACTAAGGATTTTGAGCAAAAGACTGGCTTTTTCATGAAATCCATGGTGTTTTGCTATTTGTACGAATTGTTTTGAGAAATGCACCTACTGTTTTCAAATTTCAATTCTGATCTGAGAAATGTACCAAAACGACTGTAAAACTGTTAAATTTGAAGAAGCAAAGGCATGCGTCTATTTCTGGTCTTCGTCAATATTGACAATATTTAAGAATAGTTCAAGTTTAAGTTCATTCTAAATAAATATAAATATTGATTGTGGTAATTTAAGTTTTGTAGGTATAGCTAAAATGTTAAGGAAACCTTGGACCCTACTCACATTGCCCACAAGGGTACGCGTACCGTTGTTTGGGAACCCCTTTATCAACCATGGTCTTTCTCTTTTATTCCCCACCAGGAGTCTGAACGAGCTGCGTGTGCTACTGCTGGACTCCCACCGCCACTCGCGGGACATGGAGAGAGACCTGGAGCGGGACCTGGGCCGGGAGGTCCACAAGGCAGAGTGGAGGGTGAAGGAGCAGAAGCTCCAAGAGGACATCAAGACTCTGCGTGACAAGCTGCTCCTACTGGTGAAGAGGGTGTGGTTGTAGGGGGGAGTGCTAGGATGGTTTCGAAGGTCCACAGTGTCCTTGATGGTTTTAACCAAATCCTCGAGTGAGGCCTGGGGAACAGCGTCTTGTCTCTGGTGAACAAACGAGTTTGAGTTCATCGATATGAGGGGGTTATATTTGAAGCCCGGGATCGACTCAACTTGCTGGCTTTCCCTGTGGTTGCTCTTAAATCAGTCCATTCTCCTCAAAAAAATCCATTCATTGGTTTGAGTTATACCTGAATTACAACAACACAAGCACTATATGAGAGAATGTGTCAAGTTTTTTACGTTAAGATATAAACCATTTTCAGTGCACTGTGTTTAAGCAGATCCTAATGAATGTGTTAACACTGAAAACATACATTTTGAGTATTAGATTAAGGTGTTTCCATTTCTTGTTACGAAAACAAAATACAATATCTGTAGTCCATGCATGCAACTACATATATTGTGTTTAATAGTCTTCAATTGGGATCTATAAAATATAACGCAACCAAACACCCCCCCCAGGGTCGGGAGCGTTCCTCCCCGGACCACCGGAGGTTCTCCATGCTGGACCCCTCCACCTTGGACTCTGAGGTGACGCGGCTGCGCCAGAGGCTGCTGAGCACAGAGGACGCCCTGAGGAACGCCATGGAGCACAACCAGCACGTGGACCAGCTGGTGCAGGCCATGGGCAGACACCCCGACAAAAGCCCCGTAAGACATTGAAGTTGCCATAATACCGGTGGTGTCTAAAACGACATCACCCAAGATAAGCTAGGGTATGAAGGAACAGCTCCAATGGTACACAGAAAAACAAAACCATTGGTATCTATCCACTTATTTGCATTAACTCCAAGAAGTAGCTCCTAGTTTTAATTATTGTCCGACACTTAAATAGTGCTGGTATTTTATCAGCAGGGAAATTATATTCTTGACAAATTCTATGAAGTTTGGTTATAACTGTTCCAGTGTCCATTCTAACATATATAATTTTTCAACGATTTACAGGTTCATGGGGCAAATTCAGCTAATGGCATTCATCAGCAAGAGGCCGACCTGACCCAAGATGTTTGTATTTCTTTATTATTGTCATTTATCATGGCTGTTAATAATACATGATTACATTCATGCAGAGTTTCTACCTCTTACATCACTCTTTCTTTCCCAGGAACATGCCAGGATGAGAGAAGCTTGAATTGGGTCACACAGAGGTACATTTCCAACATGAGAAAGTAAAGACAATTTGATGTTCAGCCTAATGCTGTGATGGACTCCTGAAGAACTCTTCTTCCGTTTGCAGTTAATACCAAAACAATGATCCTTCTAAACTGAATTTATCTGTTACTGGAAACACCTATTAGCCAATCGCAGACAGAGTCAGCTCAATGTACTATGAAATGTGGATGGCAAATGGACTTCAAGGTGACATGGTATTATCGTTTCACAATAAAATAATTGGTATGGGATAGTTTGTGATAGACAGCTTGGATCCATGTGTGTTTCCGAGGGAAACCAACCCTAAACTCCTGAATCTTGAATCTTGTATCCTGAGTTTGAGGACAGTTGGTGGACAGTTGGTGGACAACGACCGAGAAGAACCTAAGGGGTCCGATGCACCCCGCCTCTTTTATTTATTGCTCATACTTTGCTACTATGCCTTGTAACAATGCTCTGTCAAGTCAGTGGTGTTTGGCCAGCGAGATCCCCCCCCCCCTCCAACAAGTGGCTTAATCTGAGGACTGAAAATAAATGGATGTTAATTAAATCGAGAGCCCTGCTGTGTTTCCAATGTCCACTTGTGTCAATGGAATGACTAACGAGTCATTTTGTAATGAAGCCTTCCATAAAAACTCAATCAACTACCATTATACCTCTTGCCTCCAGTGATGTTCTCCTACTTTCCCCCGTGTTCCTGTTCATATGACTCCCTTCATACCCCCTCGTGTGATTAAATATGATGCTGAACATTGTGCACATCAAGGCCTTTCTTTTGCGGTAGAGATACAAAAGGGCTTAAAGTAGAAGGAAAACAATGGGAGTTCTTCACCTTGGCTATTATTTTCCAACATGCTACCAAAACCTAAATACTGTAAGTCTTCCAAATGTTGTAATTTCCAAATCACCGCAAAACGAGGATAGGCGACTGACGCTAGGTGGTCCCTTCTGGGAGCCATTGATACAAATTCTTATCAGTATTGGGACTTCGGTCAGCTAATGTTCTGGTTTTTCATTGAATACTTTATAAGATATTCTCCAATGGAAGATTTATACCCTTGATTATTGCTGCAACGGTTTCAGAGATTGAGTCATTAAATATTAACAATGTGGGCAAAGTGTTGTGGTGCTTTATTTCACAGTTTGTCAGTGCATTATTTTTCTCAAACTTTATTCTAATTAAAGCCCAGTCATATTTCAATTTTTGACTGAATTAACTTTTTTTTTATTAATAAGGTTCCTTCTTTCTAACAGTCAAATTAAGAGAAATAATACACAGTATCAGTAGAGGTCAAAGGCATGTGTAGTAAAATCGGGACAAGAAACAATTAATCACAAACAATACAAATTATTCTAGAGATTTAACCAGCCTCTATAAAAGTAAAACCTATCACTATCTTATACATTCACCAAGAACCTTTTCTTCATCAAACACATTTTTTACCAGATCCTTCCACATTTATAGCGCCTACATTCAGCAAGGAGAACATTAAGTAATGGTCCGTCTTCCAAACCCTAATTATTATACACAAGCACAGTGGTCCCCTTTGAAGTGTTTTAAGCACATTTGGTAGAGTTTTACATCTCTCTTAAAGTGAAAATACATAATTCTCCCCTCACCAACTAACATTTGGATTGTTGTTATCAGCTTGTTTTTCCCAACCACTATACAGAGTTAGACGAATCATCCTAGTCAGTACATGGCTTTCAGGAGACCTCTGCTGGGAGGGTTTTGAAATGCAAATAAAGGTTTGGGTTATAATCAATTCAATGTGGGTCTTCGGTGAAGAAACTGGATAGGAGAGAGGCAAGTTATATGAGACTGGACGTTGGATTATAGGTTCATAAATGTTGGAACATGACGTCCTACTTGATGAAATTATAAATATCCTTACTATGCATGCCAAAATGGGTTAATTAATTTTAATTGACATTGTGTAGGTAGATGTATGTTAATTTAACACTAAGAGGTAGGCTATAGTATAAAGTTCATAATTAGCCTTTCAGTAAGATCAATTCTACTAATCAAGTGATCAATTCAGAGAATGTCGGAATGGGATAAGCATCTAAAGAATATTGTCCCACCACTACTTCAGAGATAACGATAGAATTTGTATTAGTTTAGTAAATATAAATAAGTAGGCCTACTTTATTACACATGTATGACCAGCAAACATAGTCAAAGGCGTTTCTGCTTCTAACAAATAAACAATGACCATAGTGTCAGACGATCAGGTGGAACACTGTATTGGCCTCATCTATATAAGAGTGAAACTGTTTAAAATATGCATTCATATGCATCTTTCCATACTTTCAAAGATCTAGTTAATCTTTAAAACATTGCTTTTTACAATTCTAAGACAATAATGACATTAGGTAATTTGATTACTTTAAAGAGAGAGAGAGAGAGAGAGAGAGAGAGAGAGAGAGAGAGAGAGAGAGAGAGAGAGAGAGAGAGAGAGAGAGAGAGAGAGAGAGCGTGCGTGCGTGCGTGCGTGTTATTGTGAGACTTGCGTGCCGAGTATTTACACACTATTAGTTGACAAAAGATCCTCACTATTTCTGACTTTTTCTGTTTGATACCTCAATAGGTCCGCATGTTTATAACCGGCTATTTTCGTTTATAACTATAACGAATGCGATGCGGTCGCAGTGCATTGTACAATGTAAACGCCACACATCATAATAAACCTGTTTTTGTTTTTTTTACATTACATTAAGGTCAAGTTAAATGTGAGCTTTGTTAATTACATCACGTCTTCAGCCTATTCCAGGTAAATTCCCTCCATTGTTTTCTTTCCCTTCCAGAGGTGCCCTAATCCTATATGTAAATCGCAGCCAATAGATGATGTTGTTGAGTTGGGCTGGGATTAGCAAAAGCGAATGAGTTTCAATTTTACTGGATTACAGAACAAAGAAAGGGGAAAGGATAGACTGCTGCTGTTTCAAAAAAAGAAACTGAAATATACAAATAAACAAACTGGCCTGTGACCGAGTGTGTTGTTGTGATGCCTCAGATTACGGTGTTTGAGCGGACGGCGGCGGTACATTGTAGATGGGAATAGTGAGCGTTTCTGATGGATTAAAACGGGGAATAAACCTATTCCGGGATTGACAGTAGCGACGGAGATATTGAATCGTTAATTGAGGTAAGGTTTTTAAGAATTCATTGTGTCAACCAACATGCCAATAGTATGTCTTTGTGGAGCACGTGACTTTTCACGGTTGTTCATTTTGAAATTACAGATTATAACCCAATTCGACAGCGGGGAGGAGATGAAAGCGGAGTGCTAACGTCTGCTAGCATGGAGGCTAACGCAAAGAGGGGCTAACCAGTTAAGATGGCTAGTTAGATAAACGTTCTGAGGAGCCCGTTAATTAGCCTACGTGATTAAACACGCATACTAATTAAGGGAATGACAATGTTCATGACTTTTGCCACCGCGCACAGTCCGTTTGACCCCTCGCTAGTGGACTCACCAGCAATACTATGTTTTGTTTGCAATTCATTTGTCTGTCATGGAAGCTAGCTTTAGCTCGTTTAGCTTTGCGGTAAAGCTCCGAGAGGTAGCGTTATTATCCATGCATGGCTAAACCGCTGGTACAACAAAGCTGGCCGTCGCTGTCATGGTGCTTGCTCTTCTAACGGCAAGCTATCTAGTAGGAGAAAATAACAAATTAGCCACTACAATACTGTAAACCCACCCTCTCTCTTGAAATACACAGAACCTCATAGTAAATATAACTCTATCTCAGCAGTCTAGTAAGCACCACACACACACACACACACACACACACACACACACACACACCAGTATTACTTCGTAATAACTTGGCCAGCATTACAAACTTCAATAGGCTTGTAGAATATAGGGGTTTATTGAAATGAGCGGTTCCTAATGAGATTATCCATGTGTCCTCGGTGGACGTAAACTCTACCTGCAGCTCTCCTGTTTGTATTAAAGGGAAGATGTTAGCCACACATTCGTACACCTGTAAAGTTTCCAAGGAGGCAGTTATTCAATGTAGGCAAGCCTAAGCCTATATATAATTGAATAATTATTTTGTTCATATTAAGATATTGATAGCAAAGTGAAGGGAGCTCACAGCCCATAGCCAACCGAAATACGCAGTGTTACAATGTATCTTCAAACTAGGTGGACGTGATTGATAAAGCACTTATTTTCTATTGTTCATTTATGCCTCGGACATAAAGCCTTACTGGGAATTGGGACTGTTACGCTGTATCACAGATTTTGTCAACTGTCTTGTATATTCTCAAGTCATGTCTACCTCTTTGACCCTCTGAAGATGTCCATCATTATTGGTTCACTTCCAGACGCTTTGTCTTAGTCCCTTTCAATTCCTGCCCCGACTATTACTCATCGATCAAGTACTATTCCTATGTTCACACACACACACACACACACACACACACACACACACACACACACACACACACACACACACACACACACACACACACACACACACACACACACACACACACACACACACACAGTTGTTTCGTTTAAGATTAGTCAGCCTGGGTTGTTTTCAAGTTGTGAAAATGAACCTCCTGCTTTCGATGTTTGCTTTCTTAAATGTTTTGATAAACGAGTCAGGCAGCACACATGGAACTAGGTTGCTGCTGATTTTAACAGCCCAAACATGTGGTATAACCTTGTATATATCTACATGCTCACATTCTTGTTTTCTTATGAAAGGTATACAAGCCTATGGAACATTCAATTGCATGATGGATGGTCAACGTTGGCACATTCAAGATTACATGAGCTATTTTAGTCATGGTCGCTGCATACTTCCGCTGCCCTTATTCAAACCAAATTCCAATGCTTCTAATCTTGAGAGACATTATAAATATCTATTCTTGATACAAATATAGATACACAAAAATACTATTGCCTAACATATGAATCGATTAGCAGCAATGCAATTTTACCATCTGTTCTTAAAGCCAAATAGTCCCCACAATCATTTTCAGATTTAGTGTCAAACTGAACAGCAATAAAGACCATACCAGCACAAAACATTGCCAAAGCTTCGGTGTGTTTTGTGGCTCATTTGATTTTAATAAACCCTAACCACAGCTGGGAATGCATGTACAAGCTCTCCAGATGCTGATAGTCACAGACTATTCAGAGACACCCTGACCTATTGACATCACCCTAACCCTCAATGAGTCGATATGCAAGCACACATGTGTGCATGCATAATCTTGCGATGGTGCCATGAATCATTTTTCACCTTTTGCCTCTCTCAGCAGTGGTTTAAATGGTTTTCCCTGGTTATTGTATGCATGTTTTAACCACAAGCATTCGGCAACCGCAGCACTTTTAATAGACAAGAGTCTTAATATTAGGAAACCTAGATGCCAAAGCTTCATTCTAAGTTGTTATCACTCGTTTAACATCTGGAAGATTTTCTTTTAAGGGGATTTCTTCATAAATAATTGGTAGCAACATCTCTGTTATCATGCTACACATTGAATCCTGTCGGGGAAAAGTCCAACTCTGCCAGGCTTTATTGCCTTCCTTTCAGGGTGGATTTATTTTTCTCCAAACCTAAAGCAGGATTTGCAGATCATTGAACATCATGCTTTATGGCGGGTGATGCAAAAATCGTTGAGTTATATAAATGGTAGCTGTTCTTTCATTCTCATTGACAACATTTTAGTAGATGAGATTTTATAGACAGAGTCTTTCACGTGGCAGGATCGGTAGAACGATTATCACAAGCTATTTTCCGCCCCTTGGATATGGTTATTACACTGACACTACTAGAAGTTTGGAAAGAGTCTGTCAGGAAACAGTTTCTTATACTGCCATACTGTTACAGTTGGGACATTTTTCATCTACAGGAGAAGGGATCTATTGGTAGGCCTTTGCTTGGTCTTGCCTGGGGGCAGATGTATCAAAGGAGATTTTCTACCTCTAGATAACATTTGTGACTTTGCATTTTCTGCTCCTAGGATTTGTATAGTGGTTTGAGGACTAAGGGGGTGGTTTTGAGAAACATCGTTGCCAACCGTTCTTTGAAACCTACGCCTTTTCTGACCATCTCAATTGTTTTCCGATATTTTCTGTATGCCAATGATGTTCAAACAGAATGTTGTTTACAGAACGTCACACAACCTATCTTTGGCCAGTGATAAATCAATGAAGGCAGACTTTCAACAACCGGCAGGGAACGAGTGACTTGTTTGTGAGCCTTACTATTCTCAGGATCAGATTATATGGGTTTGATAAAATAGTATTTTTAATCAGCCAAATTTCTGAAGTCACAAGTGTTTTCCAACATGGATATTTACACCACCATGCAGAGCCTGGTTGATATAGAAAATGTAATTTTTAATTAAATTAAATTAAATTAAATTAAACTAAGCTGGAACCCAACAGGGGTCTGTTTCAATTCTATGGCACGACTATTGCTGTGAACGGTATTACTGATGCATTATTTAACTTTATTTTTTATACCTGATGGAAGTATGTTTTCTTACCCTATAGAGTTTTATACTTTCTTAATGCATAATTATTAAAAAATATTTATATTTTTTCTTTTATTTTATTTTTCTAATATATATATATATGTTTTCATACATTGGTAGTCAAGGCGGGGCCCTATTGTTGTTAAGGCGGCCTTAACCATACAGTGCTGGGGAAACACAGATTTTAGACCATTCAAGACCCCTTCTGTCATAAACAGGCTGACGACGACATGCACGCATGCCTCTCATCTCTGCTTCCCTTGTTGCTCCCTTTGCTTTCAGTACATGAGTGGAAGGAGGAGGCCGTCTATTTCAAGGCCGTCATCATTTAAGAGAGGGGGGCTAATGTTTACCGTGGCCCCCAGGGAAGGTGGATTTAGACGGGCAAACCGACCTGGCATGTTGCAACCGGTGCAGATGAGTCCCTCCCTCTCTTCTCCATTAAGTCTGTGGATTTTGGTGCTCGCTCGAGGCTAACATAATGGCTCCTAGTGTCTGAAGAGATTAAAGGCCAGACCTGCATTGTTCGAATGCCCAGAGATTAGTTTCCAAGGTGACGGATTTCAGTTGCCATGAGAAAACACTGCCTGGTTTTAGGATGGCACCCTTTTTCTTTTTTTTTTCCTCCCATTACCTTCTTTTATTTTCTGTCTTTTACTATTTACAATTATCAATCTCATTTGTTCATTAATAGACGGTGCTGTGTATTCTTCACATATCCCTTATTAAACTGGTTAATGATATGTCCTTGCCTACAGTGGTTCCACTAGGTTTCAGTATTGTGGTCATCCTTGTTCAATGCCCGTCTCTGCCCCAATTCATGGCTGCTGCAACAACCCAATTCCCCTAAAGGGATTATTGAATTGCAACCTAATGTAATTTAATCTAATTTAATCTCGGTGGTCAGCAGTGCTCTGTAATAGGAGTCATCCGGATACATGGCTGTTCAAGCCAAAAGGCAGATGGGCTTTTTAGCACATTGGATAAATATTGTATTTGTTATTCCTTTGAGAGGTAGGCCTAACTTTTTACAATGTGTGTCCCTTCTCAGAGGAGTAAATCAAGGATAAAGAGAGTGAATCTGGTTTTGCTTTTTATTCAAATTTTTGGAGAAAGTATTTGCATTTCATGTAACCTGCTTGATGCAGTCTTGGCTATTTTCTTAAATAAGGCTGTTCATCACATAAGCCTCTTATTTTAGCAAATTCCCCAGCCATGTTTATTTTAATTGTTGACTTTATTTATGTATCCATGGTATCTAGCTAGGTTCAATCAGTCCTTTCAGATTAGAGTCGATTATTGGGAATCGGATACCTTTTTTTTATTTTATTAAAATGGGACAACAGCAAAGAATAAAGCTACAGGAATATATAATTAGATAAGATTGTCCTTGGATGTTAAACCGGTTAAATCTGGGTTGAACATGCAAAGAAAAGTGAGTTGGCTGTATAGGTGTTATGCTTCTCTGTAGTATAGTATACCTAGAAAAAACACTATAATACTATAACACTACTATTATAATACTCCAACTATAAGTGTGGTTAGCCATTCTTTACATGTGTGCTTATTTACTTTAAATTCTCCTTAATGTGAATATAGAATTCACAAGAAAGAAAACATGAAAACTGTGGCCATGTTTGACGGGCGCCTGAATATAAACCGCGCCAGAACCCAGTGTTTGTCACCCGCTCACAGGACCACTTGCTATAACATGTTTTTTTCCCTGCCTTTCATAATCAGATTTTTGGACTGGCCATAATAGTCCCACTGTCCTGCACCGTTTCCACCAGATATTTTCATCATATCAACATAAGGCGTATCACTAATCAACCCACATCTTGTTTTCTCTGTCTGTCTGTCTGTCTGTCCGTCTGTATGTCTTGTCTGCAGCGGCATGGCTCAGATACGAAAG
The DNA here is from genome assembly GCF_026213295.1 of Gadus chalcogrammus. Classification (NCBI taxonomy): domain Eukaryota; kingdom Metazoa; phylum Chordata; class Actinopteri; order Gadiformes; family Gadidae; genus Gadus; species Gadus chalcogrammus. The sequence goes on along the minus strand of NC_079418.1, from coordinate 23,659,014 downwards.
TCTGCATGTGAAGGTGTAAGGACAAACTTCCGGGCGGACCATGCTGGCCCGCTGGTCTCCACCAGACAGGAGATCCTCACCAGTCTGGTGTCCGCCCTGGACTCTGTGGTACGTAAACGACGCATCCCTGTTTCAATAGGCAACAACTTTAATCGTTGCATACTGCAATTATGGTCATACGTCAGTATTCAGCCATGCCGTTCAATGAAGACTATGACCGTAATTCTATTTTGGAGATTTATTGAGGATGAGTTCATAATTTGTAGCTGCAATGACTGTATAGCCTATGAGTGAGCAGGTTTGATTTCTGATCAACTTTCAGCATACACAGCCAACCATGCACATGCTCTCATTGGGATATGTGGGTTACTCTAAAATGTCATAAAATATAGTCCTTTTAGCTTTGTTATATAGATGTAAATTATGTTATTTGGCTTATATTTTCCAGCTCCACCAAGTACAACTGCTAGACTAGGCAGCTGCAAAGGTTCTAGCTCAGCCTGTTATCAAATCCATGCTTGTTTCGATGACTATCATCAGGGCCAAGGACCAGACCTCCAAGACCTCATAAACCTACAAATGCTAGAAGTAGCGTTTAGCTTGTTAGGGCTGAGAGCTCACTTCATAAATCGCCAAGCTCCCAGCTCCTAGCTAGGGAGTATGAGATACTAGATAGAAGAGGGAAGCTCCCCGCTTTCCCCCAGCTATGAATGGAGAGCTTTCCACTCATAAACGCCTTTGTGTGTGTTATCATGTACCGCCAGAATGCTTTTCAACCAATGGAAAGTTTGAACCGTTTTAAAACACTGACAAAGATATAATGCTAAACTAGATAACATGTCAGTTATTTGTGGTTAATATTTCATTTGAAGTTCACATTATTGTATTCTGAAAGTATAGTTTTAACCCATTATCTAGCCTTAATTTTGCTAATTGCAAGAATCTTGGTGTCAACGGTCAAGTAAGTGTTAGATTCTTCACAGTTGATCACAAAAAGATGACCCACTTGTGTTATAAGCATCCTAATAGACTCCTTGGTTTCTGTGACGTTTGACTAGTTTTTATGTAAATAAATGGCTGTCCTGTCTTTACAGTGCCTGGCCATGTCCAAGCTGAACGCAGAAGTGGCGTGTGTCACCGTGCACGAGGACAGTGTGATCGCCGTGGGCACGGAAAAGGGCAGGGTGTTCCTCAACTCTCGACGGGAAATCCAGACAGACTTCTTCAAGTTTTGCCGTAAGATCTTAATATTTAAACTTTTTTTTAAATGTATTTAAAAATTAATTTAAACTGGGTAATTTTAGACTATGGAGGAAACGCTGGTTCACATGATAGAAATTAATACGTGTATGCATGGCTAGCGTTTCTATTTATGGAAATGATGTGCTGTGCAAACAGTGCTCAATTTCAATCTGCATTCCTTCGTGAAATTAGTTTTCCAAACTAATAAATGATGGGATGCTTGAAGACACAACACATTATCATTGTTTTGGCAACAAATAAACTCCACGCATAGGTGCATTGTGAGTTGGAAAAGTTAACAATATCCTGAGATTTACAATCATATTCCCATAAAATGGTAGTTGAAATCGTCCACAAATGCATCAAAGTGCAGAAACATTATGTGCCCGTGGAGGTACAAAGCAACTAGATTGCCTGTGACGTGATTATTTCTCTAAAGGGAAGACATTAATATTCTTCAAAAGAGGGGACTCTTTTATTATTAAAAAAAAAAATAAAAAATCTTAGATATTTTTAGTTAGTAGGGCTCTACAAATTGGCCCAAAAATTTGGAAGATTTTTCCCTCTTAAAAAAACACACAGGTCGGATCCATTTGAATATAATCTTTTTACTATTAAGCCCATAAGAGGGCAAACCAATACAAGAGACAACTTGTATCTATATTGGTTTCAACATGAACATGTCTTTTAAAGATCTTCATACCTACACACAAAATAAACAAATAAATAGTGTCCTATACTGTTGCTGTTAATTTAATTTAAAGGCATCTTTCAATGCCTCTGTCTCTGTGTGCGAACCATAGTTGGTGCTGGAGTGAGACCTGAGAACGGGAGTGAGACCAAATAAATGATTTGTTATTGATATCCTCAAGGAAAAATTTGTACTGTAATTCCAAAAACTTTTTTTGATTGCTATGAATGCAAATACCCTCTCCCTGCTGCGGAGTCGCGTTGTGAACTCTCTCCATCTTCACCACATGGTTGTTGAATTATGCGCTTGTTTCATCTTGACATACATTTAATTTTGAATCAATGAAAGTAACGCAGTCGGTAATGCATCGGCCAAGGCAGACGCAAACCATGTAATCTTTTTTTCTTTCTCTTTGTATAACATCAGGCGTGCCATGTTTGCAAAGTGCCACGCACACGCCAGCCAACACACACATCAAAGTCCAGGAGGGTGATGTGAGCAAGAGTCTGGAGGGCGAGACCCTGAAGCAGAGGCCCAGCCACACGTCTCTCTCGGAACCCCAGTCCAACATCTTTGTCCTGATCAAGATGGTGGAGGAAGTTTTCACCGTGCTTTACAGTAAGAAGAGGCCGTGAAGCCTCTTTATTAGGAATAGTGTTATAACATTACCATGATAATTTAGTTTTCTCTTTCAAATAAATACGACAACAAAGAGTATATTTATGAGCACTTAGTGCCGAAAACAGGATATTGTAATGATCCGAAACGAGCATAGAATGGGAAAAGATTAAAAGACAATGAAAAATGTGCAGGGGCAACATCGGTGGAATGAGTGTGAGTAAGGAGTATGAAAACAATAGAATACCAGACCATACCACAGCTAACATGGCAAAAAGCTGATCTCCTCCTCACCAAACCACAGCAGGCCTAAGAGAAAACTCTCTTTCTGGTATCAAAGTTTTGAGTGTCGACCTTGGCTGGATATACAAGGACCGTAATGCTGCAGGGGCACAGAGGCCCCTAGGAGAAGCTCTGAGGGGAAGAAGGGGATGAGATCTGAAAAATCATTTTCAACTGTGAACCTCAGAAGTGACTGACAGCGCTTCTGAAGATGCTACAACAGTGATATGATATTATCATAATTCCAAGCATGGGGTAGAAGCTGAGCTAATTACCCAGGTTTTTATTGAACCTCTCTTTTGAAGTTGATAGTCACATATGGATACCCACTGCCTCTCCTGCCCCACCATTGTGAATGTGCTCCGTCTAAAGGGAATGATTGAATACTTCAAGCTTATTATTATCAAGTATTCTGAAATAAGCAGATACCTTTAATATTGAAAAGAAAACCAACTACTAACGCTACAGAGGATAATGCGCCGAAATACTTTATTATTAATTTTTCCAATGTAAAAAAATCCCCATCAACAAACGTTGATTCCTCCGTGTCCCAAAAGCCAGTTTTCGGCAGAACTCCTCCAGGTCAGAGCCTAAGGGGTTGCCCTGTTCTGAGAGGGACAGTGGTAGTATTAAGTAGTAGTAGGCGGTCCGCTTCACCGTGACGTCTCCCTGGTCCCTGCAGGCGAGGCCGTTGGACAAAGCAGCCTGGTCCCGGTGCCTTACGAGTGGATCCAGAAAGAGCCCGGCTGCGTGGTGGCCCACGGGCTGCCGGAGGGGGTCTGCCTGAAGAAGCCCTCGGAGTACGACACCAAGACCCTCATGAAGATCCTGGAGCAGAGCCACCGCATCCACTTCTCCGTCAAGCGGTGAGTCTCACGAAACTGCGCGTCTGTGTAACGGCGGGATCGGTTTTAGCTGTGCTGTTCAATGGTGAATTTGAGTGGGAAAAAATTTGCTGATATTGTGTTCCACAGCGCAGAGTGAGTGTTGCTGTTCACAACTGTTTTGAATCGGGCAACGCTGGGATTTCGCTGAGCGTCTGCTGCTGTGTACGCCACCGGAAGAGTCAAAGATTGACAATTTCTGTTGAGTTTGTCGACCGATTTTTAAGTCTTTTGTTAAACGACCTGTGGAAGACACCTTACGATAATTCTTTATTCGTAGCTTACACTGTAACCCCCCGGTTGAAAGACTCCCCGCAATGGCAGCCCTAGTAGCTCCTCTATAACACATACAATGTGACTGGCTCATTAAGGAGGAATTACATGAGCTCAATAGCCTCTCTTCATGGCTAATGCAGCCACCGAAACATCCATTTGTTTTATTAAGCTGTAAAAAGAAGAACTTCTGTCCCATTTTGAGAAGATGAAGGCTCCATCTCGCCATTAGCATCACAGATGTCTCACGTTCCCTCCCCTACAAACCTAATGTGTTCTTTTCCGACACTGTGGGTAATAGAGTTTAATGTGATTAGGCCGCATTCGACACACTGGCTTTCACAAGGATGCAAAGTCATTCATTACCACCAAGCGAAAAACACTGAAGACAATGTGTGTTGTTTTCAGTGTACTATAGTGTTAGTTCATTATAATGTAGTAGTAAATAGTCTACTATTTAGTCTTCCCTTTGGTTTATAAACCAAGGAAACAGGATTTACAATTTTTAAGATGGGTGGGTAGGATAAGCATTTTGCATTGGATTTATTTTCTCTTTTTTTTCTCACTTCCTAAAATGTTAGTAGTATTATGTATTCATTGCGTTTGGTGTTATTAAAGCCAATTTGTCCTTCTAGACAAAATCTATAATTTTTCTACCGGCAATGGCGCTGTGGTATTTCAATCTAGTTTAAAGGGTAAAAATTTGCTATGGCTTCATTATTTGAAGCAGCATGTTGTGAAGGCTAATTCAATCGGGTTCGAGGCTGAATAACTAACACGTTCTCTTTTACATAAATTACATAATTGAGAGCCGGCTAGCACACAGAAAATATAGACAGTGCAGGAAGAAGAGATATATAAGTGACCCTTCCCCTCAAAGACAAAGAGGAGTTAGGGGCAAAAGCAGGAAAGCTATGCCTGGTAAATTGGCTAAAATTAACTTAACTGGAGGCTTTATTCATGGTCTCTCTCTGTGTCTCTCTCGGTCTCCATCTCTCTTCGTCTATCTAATAATTAGGTTGTCTGGGCCCCTGCGTATGATGAGCTGTTGATGGAGAAGATAATTGTTTTGATTAGATGAGATAAAACATTCAGATCCCCCTGAGGGGTGGGGGGGGGCGGGTTGAGGGAGGGGGCAGCAGTGGGATATTGATGCACAGGACAAGGTGATATCATTATCCAAGGACACTAGATTATACATCCCGGGGAAGAAGACAAAACCAATTTAATATCAAGCCATGGCTGCTCCATGTTGGAAAAGGGACGGTGATTATGCTGCACGCATTTGCTATCGCAAGTTGGAATCAACCGATCAATCTCTACTCCGTAGCCTGTTAATACATCTTTAGAGAAAGGATCCCATGAAGAACTGTTCCAAAGAAACAACAACGAGTCCCTCAGGGTTTGGATATGAAGGTAATTGGGATGTGCGCTCTCGTTATAATAAATGGACACTCACCGCTAGGCGTTCTATTCCATGCAAGGGCAGCTCTCGTGCAACACGAGGGAGCACCACTTCAGGGAAACCAGAAGGAACCCACAATAAGGTTGGATGTGCTCTTGCTCAATGTTTTCTCTGTATTTCCACAGACCGTCGGCGGACTCGCCGCGGGAGTCCAGGCCCGCCGCAGACCTCAACCACAGCCCCTCCCCGGCCAAGCTGTCGCCGGGCGCCCATGGCAACGCTGCCAAACCCCAGCCGCCCCAGGGACCCTCCACGTCCTCCAGCCCCCCCTCTTCCTCTTCCTCCTCCATCACTGCCAGCAACTCGGTGCTTTCCAGCTTCCTGTACGGCATGCCCATGTCCTCCAAGCCCCACCCCCTGGACAGCAACCTGGACATCAAGCCCGTCTGTCTCCTCAACCTGGGCAAGGAACGGGCCGGCGCCATGGCGACCGGGGGTGACATAGGCGCATCGGCCAGGGACGGTTATTGCCAGGGTGAGTGGAAACACTGTAGTGTGTGAAGGCTATTACTCACCTGAAATTCTGTTCCCAAGCCAGAGGGTCTATATATATGTTTGTGTGTTTTCAGAAGAGATGATCGGAGTGCCCAATGACCTAGGACAGAGCCCACCCGGTGTCCACATCTCCAAGAGACTGCTGTTCTCCATAGTGCATGAGAAATCAGGTGAGAAGAATGGGCCGGTTTTCCAAAGGAATATTTGACGATATCCGCTATATGTATGTATGGGTGTGGGTGTGGTTGGGTGTGTGTCAGTGTGTGTGTGTGTGTATATTAAACATTCAGTCCAATCTTCCTGAAAAGTTTGGACTGAAAAAATTAACGATAAACCACCTTCACAAGCCAAAGGAATATACTAACCTCTAAACTATTGAGGGGTAAGCTGTTTAAATGTCAAGGCTAATCTTTTAATACGATTAGACACAATTCTTAGAAAGAATGAGTAGATGGGAGAAGATTAATCCAGAATCGCATTACACGCAGCCATTTTATGCCAATATAGACAACGCTTTCCCCATGTATGGCCCTAGTGATTTAAACCAAGAAACTTTCGCCCCCAGAGAGAAATCTCTCATTAAGTTGGTTCGTCTCGTATAGGTATGTTTTATTAGACGGCCCTCCCACCCACTTAAAGGATTTACGAACCATTCCTCCGGATTCGCCTATTAACTGTGCTGCTCTACTCTTCAGAAAAGTGGGACTCGTTCATACGGGAAACGGAGGACATCAACACACTGAGGGAATGCGTCCAGATCTTGTTCAACAGCAGATATGGTGAGCACGTCTTCCACAATTGTATAGCTTCCATAGGTCGCCTGCATCATAGACTATAGGTAAAACCTGTCGGGACCGGGCTCCCATGGGATTAAATAATTTCAATCCCAGGGGCAGGGACCAAACTCTTTAGCTGCCAGAGTGGAGAACTCTACTGGCCTAGCATTGTTCTAAAGTGCAAACGTGACATTATTTTACCTGCAAAATAGTCAATTAATTGTCATTTAATATTGGACTCTCTGCAAGCATGTCTACTTTCCTAGTGTCAGCAGAAGTGTATTCCGTCTTGCAGTCACACAGTCCTGGACTGTCACTGAAGCAATGGCCACAATACTCTTCGTCCCTTTAAAGCCTGTTGCTCGTCCCTCGGGCTCTCTCTCTCTCTCTCCCGATCCAGCGGAGGCCCTGGGTCTGGACCACATGGTGCCCGTGCCGTACCGAAAGATTGCGTGCGACCCCGGGGCGGTGGAGATCTTCGGCATCCCGGACCAAATCCCCTTCAAGAGACCGTGCACGTACGGCGTTCCCAAGCTGAAGCGCATCCTGGACGAACGGCACGCCATCCGCTTCGTGGTCAAACGGTAACGTTTGGACCCTAGTAGTCGTCCACTACTTCAGCAGTATGAGCGTGGACGTGTTCCTAATAATCCCGGTTCACCTCGCAGGAATAGAGCTCTGTGAGACCATTTGCAATGTGTCCCGTAATTCATTACCCGACCAGTCCCAATACACTCTCGAGTGCCATTTATATTCCTGAGCAAAGCGTGCACAGCTTATTAGATGGATTATAGTGGAAAGTGAAAAGGCATCTGTTATCATATTTCCTGAAGAGATAGTCTGCACAATTGATGCAATCAGTTTCTTTGTTACTACTCTGCCTGTTCGCTGCTATATGGGATGATTACAATTAACGGAAATGTGGTTGCTGCTGTGCTGTCTCGTTAGTGTTAGTTATTGTTAATAGGCCACCAATACTGATGGTAATCGGGGGCATTTAACACAGACCTAAACTGTTGCTGTAAGGTTTCTCCCTGTAATTGAATGGCCAGCCCTCTTTCTGTCTTAAGTTAAATCTAGCTCAATTTCCCACATTGCCGTACTGAGATTGAGGCACTATTGTTTACCTACTACTTATGGTAGTGATTACAGCCGCAATGTTGGCCTTTGGTGTAGCATTGTCGATAGCTGCAATGCTACTTTAGTAACCTAAACACACACTCAATGTACAATTAGATAAACATTAGCTGTTACTGGGCCTTTAATTCCAAAGATTGCGGTAAAAAGTGTTGCCACAGAAGGAAAAATACTTCTTTATTATCTTCCAAAGGTGTGCAGTTAGGGAAATGCTACTTTAGTTTATTTTGAATGCAGCCAAATGTCCAGAGAACCAAGGTTGTGACCACAATTACTAATCACTATTTGATTTGATTTTTTTCTTCCAGAATGTTTGATGAAAGGATTTTCACAGGTAAGGCTACATTTAATTAACAATTATGCAACATGTATCCAGCATATTAAGAGAAAGTTGCATGTTTTTCCCCTGGACTTTGAATCCCCGAGGTTGTTACATCATGTAGCAGGACAGAAGCTTGCAATAGTTGCCATTGGCAGAGCAATATGATGTTACTCAAAACGGACCAGCTATCCACCTACATACGGGTTGTTAAAACAGTTGCTTTGTCTAGGCTATGCTTAAAAGTCTGTCTGTGCTGAACAAACGAGGTGTCAAGTATGCTGCATAAATAGAGTTTAAGCAACACAGGAAACTAACTTCAGCCCGCATATTGGTTTCTTTCTCCTCAAAGAATAATTCAAATGCCCATTCAATTTGTCAATGTTTGCCCAGTTCTGCAGTCCCACAGAAAGCCGCAGATGTGTTTCTCAAACTGGCCCTGAACTCATTATCACTCGGGACTGAATCATAGAAAAGGTGTTATTAAAACAGGACCTTGCGTGGTGGCCAGACAATCGTTCTATTCAAAAGAAATGGGTTTTCTTTGTAAGTAATTTGCTATTCACGGAGTCGACCAATAACAACACAAAAATTACTTTTGATTAACTTTGTTCCCCCTCTCGGTCCAACCTGACCGTACGCCCATCAGAGAACAATGTAACCACACTAACAAAGGGACTGTGAGCTCGCACGTAATCTCCTGCAGATTAATTTGGAGGTCTAAGGGCGTCTCACTTTTTTCTGCAACCGTAGATATGCTAGAGGTTTTATGTTGTGCGTAAAAAAACACTCCCCTGGCACACAACCCGTCCACCAATAGATAAAAAAGGACCCTTAAATCCTAATGGGAAAACAAGAACGGGTTTATGAGGGGAAAAGATGAAAAACATTTTAACATAGTGTAAAAACCTTCCTTTGCGTGAAGAATTACATAGCTGATAAAAACTCAACCAACTTTTGACATGCCGTCTCGGGAAGCCTCTATGCAAGAGTGCCCTGAAAATGACATGTTGTTGACATTAACTTTCAAGTGAATGGCCACACAGCTGTGTGTGTGTGTGTGTGTGTGTGTGTGTGTGTGTGTGTGTGTGTGTGTGTGTGTGTGTGTGTGTGTGTGTGTGTGTGTGTGTGTGTGTGTGTGTGTGTGTGTGTGTGTGTGTGTGTGTGTGTTGGCTGAGGCTGTCAACTGCTCAACTCCAGCTACTGATCAATTACAGGGCTGCATTTGTGCTGAAAGAACTACAAGCCCCTCGGTCAACTGACTTATTCCTCCGCTTTCTGTCTTCTTCGTTCTTTGTGGGGTTTGTTTAAAAAAAAAAAAAAAACACAAAGCTGCCGGCAAGATGGCCAAGGAGGACGGGCGCCACGACCTGAGCTCCATGTGCTCCTCGCTCGAGGACGGCTTCCCGGACAGCTTGTGTCTCCCGCACATCCCCGCCGTCGCGTCCTCCTCCTCCTCCCTGGAGCTCATCAGCAACCCTCATGGCAGCAGCAGGTACACACGCACACGCAAACACACACACACACACACACACACACACACACACACATGCAAAAACACACACCACACACACATGCACACGCACACACCCGCCAGGCTTGTCTGTTCACAGTAACATGATCTTTTGTTTTTGTTTTTGGTGCAGATCAACCAGTGCCTGTGGCAGTCCCTTTGTCGATTGTGAGGCCGGTGAGTGCAACGAAACACAAATAATGACTTGGTTTCACTTTTTCCTTTGCATCCCATGGGGCATTGACATTCAATCTCGCCAACACAACACCTGGATATCTAAACATAGGCACCCTACACAAACAACCTCTCTTTATTTGGAACCAACGCCGGAGGCCTGCTATTGGCATTGGTAGCGGGCCTATTAGCAAGCCAGACTCAGATGAGCTGTTTGACCTCTTGTGCCACCTGTTTATTTTGCCTCTGCCGCCTGTCCTCCAGGTCCTTCGGGAGAGTGCCTTCCCTTGAAGAGGATCAAAACTGAGCCCTCTGAAGAGGACATCATTCAGGTGACGGTGGCAGGTACGGGAAGGTGCTTCTCATTCCAGCCACGGTGACAACACTTGAAGCGTTGCTATTTCACTGTGGTAAAGGATTCTGTGGTTGACATAATTCGGGGTCACAGGGTTAGTTTTGACACAATGAACAAACTGTAAACACTTCTCTCTAGCCGGCTCCTGAGGCAGTTGGAAAGTTGACAATAATTGCAGAACAGGAAAATGTTTGGCATAATGCTATGATATCATTAGACCGGCAACAAAAGGGTCAACTACATAATTTCTTGGATAAGCTTATTATAACTCTTATATGGTTCAGTGAGTTCATTTGTTTCTGAAAAACAACAAAAAAAAATACGAGTTCACTGGTTCACCCCGTTGCAGAGCTGAGCAGCATGGAGTAGTTTGGAAAGTCTTGAGACGTATGCCAACGGCCAATAAATCAGTGGCCTACCGTACTGCAGGGGTTGTCATAGCGTAGCATTGCATAACAAATGTTGTGCTATGCATAACAAATTCTGGGATATTCTCTGCAGTCTCCTCAATCCCCGGGGGAGCCCCTCAACCCTGGGCTCAACTCCACAGGATGGCCACCAAACAACCGCTAATTGCCGTAGCTGTAGGCAATTGACTCTAATTGGTGCCAGGTGATGACAATCCGAACTAGGGCAAATGAAATTGTTCGGCAATAATTGAATCACAACCCACAACTGCATTTCTCCCTGTTTCACCCGAAATGTTGTGTGATCCCTGCAGACGTGCAACAGTGTTCCACCCGAGTGTTGATGCGTGATTTGATTCGTAGGGAGTTAAACGGCTTGGTGTTATGAGTGGAAGAAGGGCGGAAACCACATTTCTGAGGGTGTCATCTTGGGCCGCTTTACCGTCGCTCCTTGTGTCCTCTGGTGTACTCCTCTTATCTTCTATCTTGTCTATGTCCTTCTGGCCAGATGCCGGTGCCGGCGGCAGCAGCGGCGGTGGTTGTGGGGAGGAGCCCAGCGAGGTGCCCCCCGAGCCCCAGGCGGAGACCCCGGTCGCAGCCGTGTGCCCGGCCACCACTTCCCCCTCCTCTGCGCCCTTCCACCCTCACCCCCACCCTCTCTTCCATCACCAACTCCCAGAGAACCACGCAGGTAACCCACACCTGCGCCCCCGAACCGTGCCCCCACCCGACCCGACCTCCACCTCACACACCACCCCTCTCTCTTCCTGTACCGCTCCCCAACACAATCCCCCGCCACCACCACCACCACCACCACTACTCCAACCGCCACCAGCACCTCCACCACCACCACCAGGCCGCTCTGGGGCCCCCCTGCTCCCGCTCGGCATCCGCTTCGGGGTTGACATGTCGCGGCCACACGTATGGAACCACTTCTTAGGCACTACCTCCTCCCCTACACCTTGTCACGCCCCCAGCTCTGCCCCACTTCTCCACTGCAGCTCCCACTCCCTTCTCCTCCCAGCACCGCTCCCCGTAGCCGAGTAGCGCCTAGCCTCCCAGAACACTAGCGTCTTCCCCCCTCGCCCGGACCCACCAGCAAGCGCCTCTCATCCTCGCTCTGCTCTCACCCTGGGAAAAAAAGCACGTGCATTTTATGCAACGGTGATCCAGGGCTTAAATCGGGTCATTCGAAATCCAAAGATCAACAGAATTATGACTCACCGGTGCGAAAGTCAAGTCATAATCCAGGGAAATCTCTCTATTTGCAGTAGAGACTATTATGCGTGTTTCCAGAGGGGGAGCAGAGCCTTCCTTCTCCTCCCGTCCTGGACCTGAGGCTCCTGTTGAATAATTCTGTGCGCCAAAGCGGTCCCTTCAGATTCCCTTGTTTAAATCCTGACCCCTAGCTCCTGGCTAAATGTGTGAGTCATTTAAATGGCTCAGTGGCTCTCTCTTAATTAAGCCTACCAAGAGTGTTTGAGAAGATCGCCTTGCTTAAATAAGGCATATTTGTCCAGAAAAGCACAATTAAGTGGGGATATATTGCATTTAATTGGGGTATATATTGCATTTTTAGTGCGGCAATAGATCAGGGTAGCTCCTGCGATGGGACTGCCTGGAAAACATTGAATTGTTTAGCCAAGGACCTTTCCTCAAATGCTCTAGTTCTTTGGAAGTGACTCAGTTGTATTTTCCTTTTATTAATTTGCTTCTGCTATCTTTTTAAGTTTTCTTTTTCTTTCACAAATGACCACTAAAGGAGTGAAGTAAAGGTGAGTTTGGTGTATGTAGAAAAGTTAGCGACCTTTTTAGATATTCTCTTAGTTATAAACAGTAAAAAGAGAAACGATTCAATATTTCACAGACATGCATCGATCAGAATATGTCTGTGGCATATTGTGGCAATAAGCTGGAACCCTGCCCTCGTGTGTTTTCAATTAGCCAAGCGCTGAGTTTTTTTTGCGGGGTGAGATATCATCTGAATCACAAGATTCATATCTCCATGCTCAAAAAAAAGCCTCATCTGGCAAGGTTATCGCCCGCCGCTACCGGTCGACGCCTGGCAAGCCCTTAAGCTTTTCCTGGAAGTTTCTGTTAAACATTAGCTAAAGCTAAAGAGGCTTATAGGAGGGCCTGTGCCAAGTTATTGCAGTGGGGGCTTTCATGAGCGCAACTTTGAGGAATGTTTGGATCCCCTCGTCTCTGCACCGGGATGGGAACTTTAGAACCCACACAAAAAGTTTTTTATTGATGCAACTTAAGGAAATAGTTAATTTTATAATTCCCTATTTCAGACCATCGAGCCATGATGGCCTCTTTACCCGCGGTGGAGGCTTTGAAGGGGTCGGGAACGGGGAGTGTAGCCAGTGTCCAATGAGTGTTTTTGCTTTCATCTTTCAGCTGAAGATATGTCACCCAAAGCAGGCCCCTACGGCACCGGAAGGCTCTCTGAAGGTACTTCACATCCTTCACAAGAAGATCTGGTTCCTTCCTGATCGCACCAATAGATCAATAAGAGTGTCTGTCCTCGTTCTACAATGTGTGTGTTTGGTCTCATTTGTTTTTCACTTATTGTTCCCCGATAGGGAATATTGTGGAGGACATTGGTGAAATGATTCTCCAGCTCCGGAAACAAGTTGAGAGCCTTTTCAGCATCAAGTACGGTAAGGTTGTTTTAGCAAAGGGAAGGCTTATCCCCAATATATGTACGCACCTGTCGTCCTGGAGACTGTGAAGAACTTGCAACTTTCCCTTTAATGCACTTTTCATGGATTGAGCACAATCAGTGTATTCAATCAAGTATTTTAACAACCCTTGTCTTTGATGATTAGGGATATTGGATGCGTCATTTGAAAGTTGAAACAATATTCAGTGTTTTATAACCATTCCAGCATGAAGTTTTCAAACGGCGTAGCAAACGAAAAGCAACACGAATCTCAGCGGGTAGAGTGACATATATTTGAATACTGTCAGAATATGTGTCTTAACTGCGTGTGCGTGTTCGTAATGGGAGGGAGCTGTTTGAAAATTCAAACAGTGCACATCCTGCCCCAGTGCTTTGAGTTAGGGATTCACAGCCGGATCCCACTGGGGTTGAAGCGCTGATGTCCTTGGCTGTCTGGGCGGCGCCGGTGCCCTCATTGCCGCCGCGCTGCGGGCTTTCATAGCGCGCCCCGATTCAGAATAGAAAGTACCTGTTGATGGTCACTGGGAGGGATGTTGTTGCCGTTGAGCAAGTGTTTACAAAAGATGTTGGAGGTTTGGCCTTCCTCTGCTGTGATTCTGTGGTTAAGCAAATCATTAAAAAAATATCTTTGCACCACACAACCAATGTGTACTGAAGTACCTGTGTTTCATTGACAATTAAGGTAAGGATAGGGAGAATGTAAGGGGGGGGCGGCGGGGTGAATTAAGATTACATTGCTGTAGAGCTGGAGCTGGAAACTGGAGACAGAATACGGACAGATAACTCTGCTCTGTACCGCGTGCAGTGCTCTCATATACTTATCTTAACCGCACAACCTGGTATTCTTGAATCGATGGTTTCCTAAGATCCCAGCCTCTTAGTGCGTATCTCAGAATAAAACGCATCAGTGTGCTTGTCCTGCACTTATGGCCCGCCTTGACATAAGTGCACATGAAGCGCACTGTGCGCACTTTTATACTTTTTTATATGGACCGGTTGCTCTGATGAGCATTGAGATTAATGCGTCACAGTCTGGTTACGCTAGGGTAGACGATTTATCTTGGAGGATTTTCTTTGGTCATATTTGTTGAAATTCTCTTTGCATCCCAACAGCAATCCAAAATCAGAATCTCGGACAAAAAATAATTATCTGCATCTGTGGCTGTGGCTGTCGCTCAGATTCCTCAAGTTGAGACTTTCAAAATTGAGCTTACTCTGGCCGGGATCTCCGCATTGCCTACCCTAGCCTTAAGTTTGGATGAGAGAGCCTGGGCTGTAGACCGATAAACCCTATCCCTCCCTTCCTCTCTGTCCTCCTGCCCCTCCAGCTGAGGCGCTGGGCCTGCCCGAGCCGGCCAAGGTGCCCTACTCCAAGTTCCAGATGTACCCGCAGGACCTGTACGTCACCGGCATGCCAGAGGGCGTCACCTTCCGGAGGCCCAACTGCTTCGGGGCGGCCAAGCTGCGCAAGGTCCTGGCCGTCGGCAGTCAGATCCAGTTCATCATCCGGAGGTAAGAAGGAGACCAGCAGGATTATGTCTTAGTGAGCTGAGACGGTAGAAAGAGAGAACAGCGCCACCCACTGGATGGATGGGCTATACTATAGCTTTAAAAAAAAAAAAAAGGTTTGTTTTGTGAGGATTTGAATTGTGTTGATTTGCATTCTGCTTCCTTTTACTGCAGGCCTGAACTGCTGACAGAGCTCGTTAAACAGGAGATGCCCCCCATTCCTCTCTGTGATGCAGGTAGCTTTTTTTACTTGCCTGTGATACGAGTATATTTTGTGTGTGTGTGTGTGTGTGTGTGTGTGTGTGTGTGTGTGTGTGTGTGTGTGTGTGTGTGTGTGTGTGTGTGTGTGTGTGTGTGTGTGTGTGTGTGTGTGTGTGTGTGTGTGTGTGTGTGTTTACAGAGTTGGATGCTAGTTTTATGAAGCAAATATCACTGGCCTCTGCTTGCTCAAGCATAGCAGACATTTTTCAACTTTCATTATTGTGAAGTTTGATATATGGATCAGGCATTTTAAAATGTTAAGATAGCACTCAACAAAGGTTGGGGAGAAATTGAATCTGCCAAATACCTTTTTGAATGCCCTTTAGAAGTGGCAATTTCTTGGCCTTAAAGCCTGTGTTTATTAAGATAATTTAAACGGGTATCATTTCAGGTTGCCTTTTATCGTATTACCAAGTTTGATAGTGTCACTGAAATAAGGAAAACTCAAACCTCCGATCTCGGATATTTCTGGAAAACTAATATCAATAAACAAACATTGTTTTCGTTCCATGCAGACTTGGATAACAAGGATGCCTTAACCACATCGGATGATATGATCCCTTTATCTAAGAGACCTGGCTACACAGGTAACCACCACCTACCCACACAGAAAAACATGTCTGACTCACTGTCAACAAGTAACCTTGGATTAAAGCAAATAGATAACAAAAACATAGCGAATAGAAAATACAAATGTAGTGTTTTCTTTCAGTTTTGTAAAGAACTGAAAGAAAAAACAATTTTGTTTCAGTTTGTGCCAAATTTATAATATTTAGGAAGAAAGAGTATCCACTCTCTGTGAGATTCCAAGCAAACCTTTATATTCATCATCTGAGGGGGGTTTTCATAAAAAAAATATGCACAAGCATTTGCACATACACATGTCAGTAAAAGGTATATCACGCAAGCCCAGTGAAGCACTTAAGGAAGCCACGGCAGCTGAGGCTTGCTCTAATAGCGGATGTGGCACTTAAACCACAGCACATACAACCTTCTCATCCAACTCTCTCTGTCTCTCTCTCTGACTCACAGAGTGCATGGAGGGCAAGCTCTCCCGGGCCGACCTGGCCAACACGCTGCGGGAGCAGGTGCAGGACATGTTCAACCGGAAGTACGGCGAGGCGCTGGGCATCAAGTACCCGGTGCAAGTGCCTTACAAGCGGATCAAGAGCAACCCGGGCTCGGTGCTCATCGAGGGCCTCCCGCCGGGCATCCCCTTCCGCAAGCCCTGCACCTTCGGCTCGCAAAACCTGGAGCGGATCCTGGCCGTGGCCGACAAGATCTGCTTCACCATCACCAGGTGAGACTTGTGGCTTTAAAGGGACGCCTCGGTGTGTCCGTGAATACACTCAGATGTCGTGTCGGAGGATGAACGTGACGCACCGACCACAATGCTACAGCCAGTATGGTCTACTTTTTGAATTAAGTTCTTGGTCAGAAAATGTGGCATCCGATCACCTTACAGTGCAGAAGTCCTCGTAGCTTGTCCAATCAAAATAGACTTACTGGGATCCTCTCTAAAATATATATTGTAGTCCTCTGCTTTTCTTGGGGTAATTCAGTGACCTCAACCTGGCAACCCGCGTGAGCTTTGAGTCTGGGGAGGGGAGGCCAGGCGGCGACACTCTCCAATGTTGTGAATTCCAACTGCATTACCCATTTTAGACTGTTTAAATGTTCCATATTGTAAGAATGAATCAATAGGGGTGTTTGTATCGCAGTAGGAATTTACCATAATTTCAATGTCGTAACAATTTATCTGGATAATTTATCGTACTTGTTTCATTTGCACTGCTGATGATGCCTGGTAATAAAAAAGCCACCATTAAACCTTTTTATTTGCTTATGCTCAGCATGTCTTTATTTTTTTTGCAGACCTTTCCAAGGACTCATTCCAAAACCTGGTGAGTAAAGTCTCAAGAAAATGTCAGTTCTTTGCCCTGTACCTATAAGCCTCCATAAAACTTTACCCTTTGATATGAACAAACCTTCATTTGTATTTCTTTCACAGCACCAAGGCGTGTCACCTTACTCAAGAAGGCCTTCGGCTCCATAAGCGGTAAAGACTGGATTAACACCAACGTTGTTCTTGACTTTGTGTAACGGCACCAGGCTGTTAGGGTTAGGCCATCACTATGCAGTGTGTACGGTGCCACTAAGGTGTGCTCTTCATCCCACAGACGACGAAGACATCAACCGCATGGGGGAGAAAGTGATGCTTCGAGAGCAGGTCAAGGAGCTGTTCAACAGGAAATACGGTGGGCACAACTGGAACAACCTCTCTCAGTGTGAAAGCAGCTTAATGCATCAATGCACTTTGGCTGGGGGTTGTGTAGCATGGTTTTATCAAAGCTCATCGCTACGGTGTGGACACCATTAATGTCAATATAATATCAGCTCCCAAGGTTATTATTATTAACGGTAATAGCCCACAAGCTTTCAAAAAATCCCCGTGGTGAATACAGGTTTATTTTGGTTTGAGAGACGGATGCGTGTATACGATCACACAGCATACAGTGTCTTAATTTACAACTTCAAACGCACCTTGGGATGCTGAAGAAACTGATCTTGGCAGATTCCCCCCCCCCCCCCCCCCCCCAAGTAATATTCAAAAAGTTAATTGATTCAAGCAGCCTCAAATGGTGATGCACGCGCAAACGCAAGTTAGAAAGAAAGACGAGAAATGGCCTGATAAGTCACGTAGTTCGCTGCTCCTCCAGAAGATGTGATATGATGTGATGCATGAGTGTTTGAAACGTGTGACGTCGGTGGGTTCAGGTGAGGCTTTGGGTCTGGACCAGCCCGTGGTGGTGCCGTACAAGCTGATCCGAGCCAGCCCGGAGTCGGTGGAGGTCAGCGGCCTGCCCGAGGGCGTCCCCTTCAGGAACCCCAACAACTACGACCTGCTCTGCCTCGAGAAGATCCTCCAAGCCTCCGACCAAGTCAGTGTTGACATCAAGAGCCAGCTACAGTGAGTGGACCCACCATCGGAGTAACATTGACTATGGACTCTTCTTTATTTCTCTTGCCAGGATTAAAATATAAACGTTGAAATTCAACGTTTATATTTTTTGTTTTACCTATTTTTCACCACATCTACTGGCAGGGCTCACACCCAGAGAACTCAACTTGAATTCTCTGGGTGTGAGCCCTGCCTGTAGATGTGGCAGAAAAAACTACTTCCAACTGAAAAGGGTCACAATCTGAGCTCTCTTGTATTCCCCTCACGCAGGCCTTTTGCAGAAATATGTACCGAAGCTTGCAACACAGGTACGTAACCTTGGGCTGCCTTTGGGGGTCTGTTTTGAACAAATGAAATGAAACATTAAGTGCTTAGAAAGGCCTGCCTTTATGTGCCTTTTATGTTTTGGTTTTGATCTCAGAGGGGACAGAGGTCTCCATTAATCGACGCAAACGCAAGCGGGTCCAGGAGTGCAACAGACTCCCTGAATCATCCAACACGGGAGTATCGCCTAATCAGATTCCAGTAATGGTGGGTATTTTACAATCATATATAAGCATGCCCGCTGAGTCAAAGAGTTCTGATGTCCAGAGCGCTGCTGATTAAAAGAAACCAAAATGATAAGGACCTTTTGTGACATCCGTTTCCAAACCATCATCTCAAATAGAAACTGACACCCGGTTTGCGATTGCGATGCGATAGCTAAAAGCCCCATCGAAGTTATCAGCATCACTCACGTGGTTTTCTCTCTTCCAGCAATGGCCCATGTACATGGTAGACTACAGCGGAGTGAATGTGCAGGTTCCAGGGAAAGTCAAGTACTGACGGAGTTAAGCTTTCCGTGACGTCCAAGGGACGGAGATGAAGAAACGACCCTGGTATTTATTGCTATTCCACAGGGAACATTTACACTTTGCCTGAGTGCCGCTGCTGAAAAGTTCTCTACCAAAAAAGAAAAACCCACAAAAAAAAACTACCCCCCCCCCCCCACCCACCTAGTAGGAATGAAGAACTATGGAATGTATTTTGAATCAGTCAACAGCAAGCCGGCTCACTGGATGGCTTCAGTACTGCCGAAAAGCTAGCTAGCAAAGAGACGGCTATCAAATGTTTTCTACCTGAGACAAGAGGGAGAAGAAAAAGAGGATTGATGCGACCGTGTCATTGGTTTTGAAAAAGCTCCATGTAATTTCTTACTAACAATGCATTTCCCCTTTGCATTTAACTGAGTGTCCATCCGCGTGGGTGACGTCGTGGATCCCGTGTGGATCCGTCTTTTGCTTTGCAACACTTTACTGACAAAAAAAAGGCAAGTCTTTGATAACAATCTGGTTCCACTGATTATGATATTTGTATTTTTTATTTATTATATTTATTATGGAAAAAAAATTATGTGCAGGGATGTAAAATACAAGAATACCAAGTTCTTACTGAACGGCCAATGACACTAAACGGCAGAGGTGCTGCATAGCGTAGCGTAGGCGTTAAGAGGTGACTACCGATCACACAGCCGGCATTGAAGTGTCTTAACCGGGCCCACACAAGCCATCAGGAGTTCAAGGACACAGGATGATAAACATGAACATTTCGCCTATCAGCCTTTGTAAAACATTTGTGGAAAGATTATCCAGATGGTTGGAATTGCAGTAGTAGCCGTGCCCACGATAAACCTTTTGGTTTTTAAGAAAATAAATGTTTTAAAAAAAAAAGATATAGCCGCCTCACTTTTTCATTTTTGTTAGTAGCACATTTACAGTATGTAAAAATAACTCATGTAAGTCAAACTGAATGTAACATGTAAAGGAAATGAATGGTATGTGTATTTCTGCAATTGACCGTCTCTGGACTAACAATATTTAATAATGCTGTACCTTAATGCCAATTAGGCCTTTTAAATAAAATGTGTTGCCTTGGACCTTTTGCGTGTTTGTAAACCATGACACAACCTTGTTAGAGCTGCCCCCAACAAAGAATGTATGCACTCAAACCCCATTATGACCCCTAGTATACCCCATTACCATTATTATTTAGCATGTAAACATTAATTGGGTTTTTGTCGGGTGGAGTAATCACTGGAAATGTTCCACATCGAGGTATTTTTGTGTAACTCACCTTTCAGGAACACACCCAGGCATCAGGAGTTTGTGTGACATTTTTAGCCATGTGAGCTTGGTTGTTTCTGGTTACTTTTTTAATTTACTTTCCCTTTACAAAACTCATATTACCTATAGGTGCAAGACAACTATATGTCATTCCTAACAAAGGACCGAAATACCTAAATTTGACCCACAGAATTTGATTAACTGGGTTCCGAGCCTCCCAGCTCCCCTTCGATCTAGCCAACCATGGAGAGTATAGACATGAGGGTTGCACCAACACACATATTTGCCAACGCAGAGAACCGATCCCATATGCCAATAGGTTTCTTTCGATTTAAAAGCTTATAAGGCTGGCCCATTTCTGAACTCCATCAAAAAATAATGGACAGTATTTTATGCTATAAATGTTTATCAAAACAAAAAACAAAAAAAAACGATCTGTTGAATTGAAAATAAACTTCTACAAAATATAATCCCCATTGTATTATCTTTTTTGGTTTCGCAATAAGAAAAGACTGAGATAAAGATATCCAGTATCGGATAAGTGCATCTCTATTTAACACAACTTCAATATTGTGTAATAGATCTGCACTACCTGGGGTTCTTTCCATAAAAGGTATGTTAAAAGATGGGAAAGCTGTTTTTTTTTATATGCCTCAATACTTGTTAAGCATGATATTCTTTGATTACTTGGTTATGCAACCGTCTTAAAAAATAGATTTTTAAAGGAAGTTGCCTTTACCTGCCAGAAGGGGGCGCTAAACGGAGTCGACCTCATAAGGGTCACCAGAAGATCGAGAGGAGTCGACCCCACCGTCGGACACCATCAACTTTTCATACACACCAGCATTTACAATTTAAAAAAATCCACAAAGCAATATATATTTTAAAAGTAAAATATCTTTAAAAAATGGAATAGTAGCAGGTAAGTGTAAAATAAAAGACTCCTCATTCAACATTATGCGGACCAGCATGAGACCAGTTTGGCAAAATTGTTCTGGTACAAATTGTAGTTGGACCAGCAAGTGCTTCAATTATTCCCTTAGAAAAAGGGAAACCTTACTTGCAGGAATGGACAATTTTTTTAATGAAATTACGTTTTTGAAATTTTGTAACACAAGCAAAAAGAATGTGTTTGTGGACACAAGTGTGTACTCACTGATAAAAGTGAATAACACAGGCAGACTTAAAAGGTAGGATATGTGATTTGAGAGCCAGAGAAAGCTAGATTTCAAAGGTAAATTAATCCATACAAGATTTCTTTCCTGTGTTGATTCTATTTTAAAAGTATTTTCCAGTCAGTGTTGATTTCCAGCAATCAAATTAAATGGTATTCAGTTCTTGACCAGTAAGTGAGCAAAAGTAGTCCTGAATAAACAACATCAATTTGGGATGGAGCGAGACCAAACAGCGACTTTCTAATTTAAAAAAAACAGTTTTTACAGTTTACGTTCTTTATTGCAGAAATCAATTTTTACCCCTAAAATCATACTTGGTTTGCATACATCTCAAGACTCAGTTTGACAATGCTGCAATGTGTCACAGGCAGGATTAACACAGGCTAACAATCAGATGAGCAGGCAGCAGTGGGCCAGCCGTGAACAAGACATTGGTGTTCAATATACATTTGCTTTTTGTCTGAGTAAGAGCTTTTTTTATCCCTCTGTTGTCTTGATTGTCACAACGTGTCGTTCACATAGCCGAGGCTCTGTCGATACAACTGACGTTTCGTCCCATCTGGTCCCCTCGGACTAAAACACAGTCCACGTGTCTGGGCAGAACCCATTAATTGTGAATGGCAACTGCCAGATATTGGTTTTACAGAAAGAATAACCCCCATAATGTCATCAATGAGTGATTAATCACACAATAGTGAGAACAATACATAATTAATGCATTTTCCTCTAGTGGTATTTGTGTAGTACATGATCAATTTTCATAATTTATTTGTCTTTTTTCTTTTTATCAAAGGCTTGTTTAACTGGGGTTAACATGTACAACAAAGATATTGCCTTGACAATTAATTAGGCATATATAAACATACGCTCATTACTTAATAGATTTTTCTGTGTGCCCTTGCACTAAACACAAAGGTTTAAACAAAATACTCCATTT
The DNA here is from genome assembly GCF_026213295.1 of Gadus chalcogrammus. NCBI lineage: Eukaryota > Metazoa > Chordata > Actinopteri > Gadiformes > Gadidae > Gadus > Gadus chalcogrammus. Next base: position 23,636,748 of record NC_079418.1, on the reverse strand, counting down.
CTTTTTCATTGCATAAATGACCTATTAAGAAACCCCCAAACCATTAAAAGAAAAGCTAACCATGTTACTTAGTTGCACTGCGAGAACTAAAGTGCTCAATGAGATCTTTTAATCTCCCACATAAGCTGCCATTTTCATGACGCCGGTATACACGAGACTCTCGATGGAAAAAAATAAAACCGGACAAGATAATAAATCCTAAATATCCTCCGTAGCCAGTAGCATTGAATGCATCCACGTTTACCTTTTTCCTCTTTTTCCACACTTGGTGGAGTACAAGAAAAACTGAAATATAGGTAACCAAGGGTTGGTGCTCCACGAGGATCTCTCGCCGTTCACTGTTCTGGGGGGGCATCAAGACTTCGGGAGGGGGGGGGTTTGACCACAGTCGTCTGGTAGCTCACAACAGGATCCTCCAGAAGATTTTGCGTAGTCTGCAGAGCCTTAACTCGCCTTTCCTAACAATGACAACAACAGACTATAACGCAGTTCAAACCCGACCACTCCGTGCCGTTGGATGGTCATCGAAGCCACTTCATTCGTTTTGCTGTTTATTGAGGTTGAACCCGGGAAACAGTCAACAGTGATCAGGGGTCGGGGGAGGGAGGGGTTCAGTCTTAGTGGTCCACGAATGGAGAAGGAGAGGGGGTGGGGGGGCTGGGGGTGCGGCGGGTCCTTCCGGACCTAGCTGCCGCCCGGGTGTTTGAGGGAGGCCTCGTTGACGCCCTGAGAGGCCAGCTCCGAGAGCACGTTGTCCAGGTAGTTGGGGTCCGGGTAGCCGTGGCCCGACAGGTTGGACATCATCTCCGTCTTGTGGTGGATCTCGTTCCACACCACCGTGTCGGGCTCGCCTGTGGTGCTCGACGTGCCCACCGTGAAGATCAGCCGCCGCATCCACGCCACCTTCAGCAGCTCCAGCACCTGGCGTTTATAAGACACACACAGAGACGTTGGATTACATTTTTTTGTGGTTCACCGGGTAGAGTGCGTACCATTAAAGCCCAGTCCTTAGCAGTCCTTAAAAAATAAATAAAAAATAGTGTACCAAACAAAACTACCATCCGCCCACCTAGGCACATTTAAAAAAATAAAAATATAAACCCTTTAGACAGATGAGTTTGAGCCAAAGCGCCAGTGCTCGGCAGGGAAAACGACTTCTCATTCGGCGAGATGAGGCCGCTGAGCCTCAGAGCGCGAGTGAAGTGGATCCGCGCTCCGGCGAGGCGTGGAGCCGCAGCGTGTCTTTTGTCGCGCTCACCAGATTGAAATCAAGAGAGCGGCGTGTTTAGGAGCGGCACCGGGGGGGGGCCAGTCACTCCCCGTCCCCGCGCCCCCCTGAAATAGACTCGGCTCGCGACAACACCGCCCACGTAATAATCTATTCCGACGGGGTGATCGTCGTCCGACAGCGGCTACGCCGTCCGGCTTCTCTGTTCTTTAATCTCAACAAACAACAACAAGAACTCAGGGGGGGTAAATAAATAAACAAAAGAAAAAGGTAGGAACCACTTTATCCGGGCGGTGCATCTCCTGGTAGCGAGCTGACAGATGGAAGTAGTTCAGACCCAGCAGAGAGACTCCAGACTCCGGAGTCTACTGCGTCTAAACGAGCCCCATCAATTCACACCTGTGGCCAGCGGCCCAACCGCCGTGGCTCACGCTGCTTCAAGTGGAAAACACAAAACACAGATCGGTGTGCGTTACGGGAGGGTGAGTGCATTGGAGGGCCGGGGGCCGGGGAGGGGTCCACCTGGGTGAGCTCTGATTGAAAGACTGATTTGGCGGAATGAGGGGCCCCTCGTTGCATACACCTCACACAGAACAGAAACAAAAGAGGTGTGGAAAACAGATGGGCTGGCTAGGTGGACGGTGACGGCGAGGGCCATGCTCAGAAAACAAATGATGCTTCTTCTCTCACCCATGGAGGGGGGGGGGGGTGAGAGAAGAAGCATCATTTCGGAGGCCATTAGCCTGTGCGAGAGAGGGTGCGTTCATCAGCGTTTATCAATGGCGTTGTTGTGAAGGCCTCGTTATTAACCCCGCTGGGTACAGGCTGGGCTGCGGGCCGCTCCACCACAACATTTACATGCGGTCGTTTACCAGATGTGGACGTACAAGCTAGGGCTGGGAACAAGGAAAGGACAAGGCAGGAGATTCAGGTGAGGAAGGAAACAGTGTACTTTAGAAGGTTTTTTAGTATAAAAATAATATCGATATTATCAACACCGGTCTGCACTGGCTAAATGGTATATATGCTCACTGATCATTGTTTCTGTTGTTCTGTGCTTGTCCCTCCCTCTATGTGTATATTATGGACCGATAGTAAACCTATATCCTTCTCATGAAAACAAACCTTTTCGTGTGCATGTGTTTTTTTTTTTAAAGGGGGTATTTTTGCATTTTCTTTTTAAAAAGGTATTTTATTTTCATTTTGGGATTTGGACTCTTCTTGACCCGCTGCTTCATGTGGGCAGAGCGGTAGTGAATCTTTTCTGGAGCTTTCCCCCCGGGGCGGCTGCAGCCTCAGTCTTTAAGGTACCCTTAAGATGGAGAGCCGTGGGAGACGGGCGCACCGCTGGGGCCTCGGAGCGAAGGCACGCGCACCGGGCCCCGCGTGGGGGGCGGACAGCACCCACAGGGTTGCTAGGTGACAAAGGGACAATAAATAACCTAGACCTGCACACCGTAAGATACCGTTTTTCACATGAGCACGCTGTGAAAGGCCTGCGGTGTCGCTCGGCACCGCGCTGAGCTGTAGAAATGAACAGAGTTGGGGGGGGGGGGGGGGGGGGGCTCCCTTAAAGTACCCCAACATCCCCGATGTGTCCTGTTTGAATGGAGAGTAATGGTCTGTGTTTATAAGCTGAACACAACCGCCACCAACTTTTTAAAATGGGAAATTCAGAATCAGATCTGTCTTTCATGACTGACGCTCGGCCTCTAGTGAACCGCACCACCACTCTTTGTGGGTGGAGTACTTGAGGTTGCTCGGATCACAGCCGGTCACTTGCTTGTCGACTTGTCTCGGCAGCTTACTGCACCATAATACAAACTGGCAAAAGCTAGTTCTTCTTAATGCACTGTGGGGACTGGGGAGTGTGCTTGGACATCAGTTCCTTCCCTTTCCCCAGGAAGAACATCCCGTTTCTCATAGAACTGAACTCCGCCCATAGGCTGAGCAGTGCAATGGAGAAGGTCGGGGAGGGTCTCGTGTCCTCTGTTTTAGTGTGTCGCGGTGACTGAGACTGCATGTCTGGTCTGTTGCCGGCATCCTGACCAGCTGCATCACTGTGTGGTATGGGAGCTGCACTGCATCCAACGGCAAGACCCTGCAGCGCAGAGTGAAGGCTGCTGCTCGGATCATCGGTGTCCCACTCATCAACGGAACCCGCCTCTCCCGCAGAGCAGCCAGCATTGTGGGGGACCCCAGCCACCCCTCACACAGCCTCTGGGAGACAGTACCGCAGCCTCCGTGCCGGCTCCACCAGACTTTTTCACCAGGCTGTAAGGAAACTTATCTCTCTCCCTTCCCTCCCCTCTGCCCCCACAAACTCTGGACTCTGAAACCCCCTCCCATCTGCCCCCAAGAACACTGGACCTTTTACTTTTTTAATTGTATTGTATATATACAGTGTTGTTTAACAGCTTTGTTTGCCCAATTTTGTTTGCCCAATTTTGATTTTTTTTGGCACAATTTAAAATGTATTTTATCGAAATATTACTTATATAATTTAATTTTTCATAATTGTATCATTTTCTACTTATTGCACTATGGGTCAGAGACAAATGCAATTTAGATTCCTATATTTTTCTTGTACATATTTTGGAATTTACAATAAAGCTGACTTTGACTTTGCAGTGACTGGATGTCTAGTCTAATGCGGTGACTTTGACTGGATGTCGGGTCTGTTGCGATGACTGACTGGATGTATGGTCTGTTGCAGTGATTGACTGGATGCCTGGACCCCCCCTGACTGTAACAAGCCTGCTCACTGGCCAGCACCTCATCACCATAGATTTTTTTAATGAATAAAAATCTTTACTTGCATTACTATGCATTTCAATTCTGGCAGCCATTGCACTCCTAACCAATCCCTGGAGGGAGGGACCTCGACACCCGTGCTCCTCCTTAAGATCTCTTCCTTGCTAATTAAGGGAGTTCTTCCTTGCCCTCTGGGGGGCTAGGGTCAAGGAGTGTCATTAATGTATGGGCTGTTAAGCCCCTTGAGACTGCGACCGTGATTAAGGGCTATACAAATAAAATGTAATTGAAATGAAAAAATTAATGTAGCATGTGTGTAGGGAAAACAATATAACCCTTTCAGACAGTGTAAACTGGTTTCTTGTAGTTCTAACAAAATTAAAAAGAGGGTTATTTACACGATTCTGATGATTAATTACCATAAGTTAAACAGGCTTAAAGGATGCTGCAGTCAGGGCTTTGACAACAGCAGCAGCAGACGGCGAGAGGTAATTGCACATTCATACTTAGTTACGCCTTTCTGCAAGCGTGAACAATTCAACAGCAATTTCAATCCCCCCCCCCCCAGCCCCTCCCAAGGTTGTATTGATATATTGCTGTACGTTTAAATTGGCCAAAGACTTTTTTGCATTGTGTGTATATGTGTGTGTGTTTGCACGTTGCCAACCCTGAGATGACACGAGGAGACTGATCGACCCACCCAGCAGAAGATAAAGTACAGCAAAGTAAAGAAAGTATTTTCTTTACAACAAACTGCACTTAAAACTGTGCCCTTGAGGGAAGTGAAACTCTCCCACTCAAAGATAATGAAGATGAATATCTGTACAGCGATTCCATCGGTAATCTCCCTGATTATAGACGTGATACCATCTTGTGAAGAGGTATAATATAAGATAATTGATTTTGGGCCGATATTAGGGCTGCTCGATTATGGGAAAAATCATAATCAAGAGTCACGACTATTTTGGTCAATATTGAAATCACGATTATTCAAACGATTATTTTTGAATTTGAAAACATGGATTTCAGTGTTTCCCCTAGGATGGAGTTGCAGCAGCGGAGGTGAAATGTTACGTTTTTCGCGCGCATTTTTTTTTGTGTGCTCGCAAAGCGCACCCTGCCGGGAGGTTTCTATATGTCTGCTGGCAACATACATACAGTTCATTTGTGCACAGTAATGAGCAGGGGAAATAAGAGGAGATTGTACATATTACAAGCATAATATTTAAAACCATCTTTTACATTTATTTAACAAAAAACATTTTATATCAACAACCACCCTATGCATGAAAATCCCATAACCCAAATACTACAACAATCGAAAAGGTCTGTGCCTCAAACCAATGCATCTTTCCACTCCCTCCCCTCTCCCCATCACAAATGTTGTAGTAGGAGCATAAATAGGCCATGCCTCTATTGAACAAGTTTTGGGGCTCTAGAGTCAATAATGGCGACGCTACTGAAAATGTTTCTAAAAAATATGTATATTGACATTTTTGCTAAAAAGAAATTTCCTAAAAATAAGTAGAGATATATTTTTCAAAAACATAAGGTTGCAGTAAGACCATAAAGAGCCCATGTATGGAAAACGTTTTAGGGATCTAGAGTCAATAATGGCAACGCTATTAAAATTATTCCTAAATAAAAAATCTTAAAAGATATGAGATACATTTTTCAAAACTAAAGGTTGTAGTAGGACGATGAAGAGGCCATGCCTCTATGGAACAAGTTTTGGGGCTCTAGATTCAATAATGGCGACGCTATTGAAATTTTACCATTGTGGTCGTTTTCAGTTTTGCACTTTGCAAACGGTCCCTAAGCTCGCGGCTGAAAGCCGACTACTCGTAGAAGCCAATGCAATTCAGTTTTGCACTTTGCAGACGGTCCCTAAGCTCGCGGCTGAAAGCCGGCTGCTCGTAGAAGCTAATGCAATTCACCGTTCGCTAAAGACGGCTCGTTTGGATGAAAACAATGTTGTAGCTGATTCTCTGGGTTACTAGACTCAATTGTGTCGCAACGATGTTTCACTGATGATCTATTTAACCGCAAACTCCGAATCTGCGGAAGTTCCTCCGTTAATATGAAGCTCTCCTCTCCTCTTGTTAAAAAAAAGAAATTCAGCAGCGGCGGTACGTTGCATATAGGGGAAACACTGGATTTATTCAGCATGTCTCACCCAGAAAAAACTTTGCAACAGAACTTTGACATTTTGCCTTAAAAGAATACACAAAATGGTCAAAAAGAAAATGTTCCAATCTAAAATAATATACAGATATGTATCCAGCTGTTCTGCCCTTTCCCTAAAACCTAAATTATTATTATTTTTTTTAACGAAAAACTCGATTATTATCGAAATCGCGATCAAAAATAGATTAATCGCCCAGCCCTAGCCGAAATGCAACCTAGACAATGTATACCCACGCTGGAGCAAAGACCTCACTAAACCATCTGCAAACATTAGCCAGCGTCCCCCAGCTTCAGTCTACCTGGGTACATCCTTGGGCAGGAGGCCTTACCCCTAGCTGCTCTGTGGTGACACGTAGCTGTATACACTGAGGTTCAACTTGGAATCAAGCCTCATGTAGGAAATTTCATAGGACATCTGGGCTTTCAGAAAACGCTAAACCAGAAGTTCCACTGACATTTCCGTGCCATGATGGATGAAATAGGCAAAGAAGTTGTCATTCTCATGTCCGAATAGAGATGATGATCCTCAAAAGAGATGCGTTAATTTGGATAAGAGCGTCTGCTAAATGCCCTAAATGTAAATCGATATCATGGTCATCATTTTACCCATAAATATAGTCTAATAAACATTTTATAATTGTAAGGGTGGCTAAACCACGGTACTAAACTAGGCACGGGTCAAACTGCTGGACACGCTTAAAACCCACACAACCCCGGGGGCCCCGGACAGTTTACCTTGCGGCCCTTGTCGTTGTCCGGGAGGAAGCAGAAGCGCGGGAAGCCCCTGCAGGTGTACGGCTGGCCAGGGTTGGGGTGCTCCGGGCCCTGGGGGTGGGGGGGGGAGACATGCATTAGCTGCATTTCTTGGGAGCGATGGAAGACCGAGTAGCTCTGAGGCCTGTCTCAGCTAATTACACCATGCACACCAGCTGGCATCACGTCCACACACGCACACAACACACAACACACACACACACACACACACGGTGTGCATGTTCAGTTTTTGTTGTTTTCGCGACACAAAAGCGCATCTGTGAGGTGTCGGCATCCATATGCTCGGAAAAACGCTTCTCTAATGCATTAATTCATACATATTGACTACATTACCGCAGAGATTACAGAGATTAATGGAAAGGCAAAACCTGGCTATTAGAGTTTGCCAAACACATAGGAATAGGCATCATTATGAGGTCCGTGAAGAGATTATATTTAGCCATTCAATTATAGACTACATTAAAAGGATACTTTTGCTGGTATGAAGGGGATATGCATTAAGAGTAAGATCTGAAGGCAATTGCAGCCAAAGAGAAGGGCTGCTTACTTTACAACTAGAACTGTTTGCCTCTTTCGAATGTGAAAAAGCCAGTGTATGTATATATTACTAGTCAAAAGTTGTTGTTTTTTTTAATGTTGCATATTCAAGTGACATGCATTATAAACTGTTCACCCAACTATGTGGTGATGTGAATATCGATGGCCTCTAACTCGAAGAGCAATGTGGATTTATAACAAGTCCTTCTACGCCTTACACAATGCATTTCTCTAAACTAACATTTCAACGGCAACAAGAGATAATACAGGGGGAGCAGGGAGAGCTTGGAGGCACCTGGAGGCCCGGCAGAATGCTGTAGATGATCTGGATGGTGCCGCAGTCAGGGTGGCCTGGCAGGGCCTGGCCGATGCTGTAAATCTCCATCTTGCCCTTGGGCTGAGTGCCCGTCTTCTCGCCGTAAATCGTCTTACATGAGGGACACTGGAGGCTGCCGTCCTACGGGGCCAAACATGAGGCAGGGGAAATAAATACCATGCAACCAGATGGAAGACAACTTGGCTGCCATCTTGGAAAAATAAATAAATAGGTATTTATATCAATAACAATATTTTATCTCAATTGGAGTAACCTGATTAAATAAAGGAACAAATAATTGTAATATTATTAAGTTAGTAAATATTTAAGTAATTCTCAAAGGGGAACTTTGGCTGAGAGAAAAGGAAATAAATAATATGGAAACCCTTGACCACTTCAACCTGCTGAGTGAGAAAGAGAGAGAGAGAAACAGAGCGCGAGAGACATACAGAGCGAGAGCGAGAGAGAGAGAGAGAAACAGAGAGCGAGAGACATACAGAGCGAGAGCGAGCCAGAGAGAGAGAGAGAGATTGATTGAGACGGACAGAGAGGAAGCCAGAGAGGCAGAGACGGAGAGAGGGAGGAAGGTCTGGTCTGCAGCCATGCACAGCTGGCATGCCTGAAACTTGTTTATATTTTGTTGGGGTAATCCTTTGACACGGTTCTGGGAGCACCAACTGGCAAGTTTGGAGCACGCTGGCACAGGTTCTGAGCAACGACTGTGGGCTTAACATTGGATCGGGAAATACTTTGAAGCCACTTTCACCAGGTAATGTTTTTTTTATAAAATTAAAATCAACTCTAACCAAGGACAAACCGTTCATAAAATAAAATAAAATTCAAGAACTCCTACAAAAGGACTAAAACAAAGAGACAAAGAGTGACATCGATAGAAGTGAACACACAATTGTTCCTCCCTGGCCTCGAACTGGTGGTCAAATTAAAAGATTCTACAAGATCAGCAGTCCTAGTTAGGGGGAGACGGCACAGAGCATGGCCAGGATACCAAAACCTAAATGGGCAGAGTTACGCCTGGCTGTTCTGTTGTGTTTCTGAGGTATTCTACCGAAATAGAGAAACTCATATGAGTGACAGGTAGAAGCTTTAAGAAGGGGATTTTATCGAGTGCATTTCTACAGTGGCAAGAAGACAAGGTGTCGATTTAAAACCCTACAGACCCTTTGCCTAAGAAGCTCAGTGTTCAGACAGAATAAGACGATAACAGATCCATGCCTGAAGCAACCCGATTGGTTGAAACAGATATGAAACAAATAAAAACAAATATGCCTTGCTCCCCCTAGATTTAAGCTCATCTCCAAGCGGAACTTACAAAATTCCGCTAAAAGTCTGAATTGTGAGATTAAAGTCTACCCAATGTGACCGTACTATCAATAATCCATGCACCGTCAAACCGTCTAAAAAACAAACTACAAACGGCGGCTGCGTCCACACCTTGGTTCCATTGTTGTACATGGCCAGCATGCAGAGCATGTGCAGGGCGTGTCCGCACGTGATGAACTTGCCCACGGTCTCGGGCAGGATGCACGGGCCGCCGCTCTCTGATGACACCGCCTCATAGCTGGAGGGGCTGGACAGATGGTCCATGCAGATAATGCAGTCCTGCATGGGAATGGGAACGGGGGCGGGGAGGTAGGGGGTGTTATTTTGTTACGGACCGGTCAGGTCACGTTTCCCATCTAGACCCCAGAGTCCTGTTCTTTTTCCGAATAAACACATCAGGTAGAAGAGCGCGAATAGAATCCTACTGGGGGCGCAATACGTGCGCTTCAGAAATGTTTGACCCGTCTTTCAGAAGAAATTATCTCAGTAGTCAGAGAAAAGTTGATATCGGAAAGGAATGTGTCGGCTGCTTTTTTTTCATAATCACATTATTATCTCAGAATTCATGAGATATCATGAATTCATGAGATATCTTAAAAAACCCGAGAGCAGCCGTCATTCAATTGAGAGCTTGATTTCAAACAGAAAGGGAAGCTTGGAGGCAAACATATCCTGCCTGTTTGGTTTAATCCAGTTTTAGTTTGATTGGTGTTTGAAGCATTGGGAGATATTTGTGTCTTTAAGTCAGTCCATTCAGACATCTCGTTAATTCGGAAAAGCCATTTCTTTTCACCATGAATACTTTTCTCAAAGTTCTGAGATAATCATCTCGTTATTCAGAAAGCAGAAGCAGATTTTTTTTTTCTTGGAAAGCTTTCTCAGAGTTCTGAGATAATAATCTTGTTAATAAAAAAAAACAGGCCCTTTTCGTTTTCTCAAGGAAATGCAGGACTCTCGGTCTAATCCAATGCTGGAAGCAGAAATATGAAAACTGTGTATAGAGAGTGATCGATTATTTTGAAAACTTGAGGTGAAAAGGTCTACCTCGTCGGGGGCCAGGGGTAGGTGCTCCATGTATCGTTGGATGACGTCTTCTGGTCTGGAGGCTGATGGAGGAACACAGGAGTGGAGGGTAAAGGAGACCGAATCAACAGGGAACAGAATGGGCTGGATCAAAACAACATCAACCCCCCGAAGGAAAGGTGGTTTTCAGTGAGACATCCGTAGGGTGGAAAAACACCAAAACAAAACAAAAGGGTTTTATGAGACTCTGCCGAGATGGGATGGGATGAGGTGAGGTGGATTAGTGAAGGGATTTTCCTTCACGTAGGGATTGAGGGGAAAGAACGAAAATAAACAAACATCTCTTTCAGGCCTACTCTGTTTACGCAAGAAACAGCATGTGGATGGTCAAGCGTTGTGAGTAGAAGAATCCATGGCTGATTGGCAAATTGCACAGTGGAACAGAGTAGGGTCCTCCATGCAGAAGTGAAACATGCAGGGAAGGCGCCGAGTCTACCACCATGTGCTGGCAGAACTACTGCTAGTGCCAGCGATGGTTACAGGAGCGAAGAGATTCCAGACATGCCATCGTCAGGTCTCCCCCTAGTGCTGCATATCTTATGTTGATTCTCACGCTCTTCTTCCATCAGTCTCTCTCAGTCACTCTCCTTACACTAAAGCGAGTGTGAATCGACTTTAAAATCCTGTGATTTGATCCCGACTAGTTTAATGACTTGTTTACACACAGCATGCACACTTGGGGAGCCCGATGAATTATTTATACAAATCTTAAGAAACATGCAAATATTCCTAAAAAGGAGATTGAAAAAAATAAATGTGTGCTTATAAATATGCGGGGACAAGGAAAGACAAATTCATCCAATCACGATTGATAAATTACTTAAACGTTAAGACGTGTACCGAAACTTTTATTTAAAAACAAATTTCTCCCGCATTTTATAAAGTGAGTCATATTATCAGTTTTTAATCGAGACAGGAAATGACCATCCTGGAAAAACATATTTACTCTGCCTCAGAGAGTGCTACTACTCTCTAGACAGACACATACTCCAATGGTGTTGTGTTTGTGCTAATTTGGCGATTCTCTGTGAAGGACTTGAGAGTTGGAGACAATTATAGCCCATCCTATTAGCCTGGACAATGAAAACTCATATACTGCATTAATACAAAGAAAAGAGAGGGAAACCCTATTGGCCGTGGTCAGGGGACCACGGCCAATAGCCGATAAACGCAAACAACCCCTCCAACCCTTCCCCGCTCCGCTAGAAAAGACATTAATGCTGGAACATCTTTCCTGGGCTGCTGGACGGCCTGCTCTCAATGCGGGAATGCGCTGCTGCGGCAGAACTCAAAGTGGAGCAAAAGCAGACGGATGTAAATTGTAGCAATGGGAATGGTGATGGTGATGGTGATGATGATGATGATGATGATGATGGGCGGCCCCCCATAAGGCAAATGGCGGAGGGTGGCAGAGAGCGCAGGCGGACAGACGGGCAGGCGGTCGGATCTGCGGTGGTAATGGGAGGGAGAGGGGGGGGGGGGGGGGGGGAGGAGGGAGGGTGCGGGGGGAGAAGGAGAGGGTGGGGGTGTTGTTGGCTGTCAGTAGCTACCTCTCCTGTGCTGCCTCTTTGCTCTCCTAACTGAACTGCTGCTGCTGCTGCTGGTGGTGCCGCTGCTACCACCCCCACCATCACCACCACCGCCGCCGCCGCCGCCGCCACCACCACCACCGCCGCCGCCACTGGTGCTGTGGGCCTTGCTAGGCCTGCTGCTGCTGGTGGTGCTGGCGGTGCTGCTGCTGCCGCCTGGGGGCAGGAGGGGCGGAGGAAGAGGAAGGAGCGCGGGTGGCTGCGGCTGTAGCTGCTGCTGCGGCTGCTGCTGCTGCGGCTGCTGCTGCTGCGGCTGCTGTTGGTGATGGAGGGGGGCGCCGGTGAAGTGCACGCCCAGGCCCACTGCGGACATCAAAATGGAGGCCATGCCTGGAGTGGAGCAGGGTGGGATGATGGGGTGGGGGGAGTGGGTTAGGGAGGAGGGGGTCGGTGTTGTTAGGGGAGGGGGGGGGGGGGGGGGGGGGGGGAGGGTTTAGGGTGCAGGATAGAGGGGAAGGAAAGGGAAGGAGGCAAGGGTGTGGAGGAGCCAGTGGAGGTATGCAAAGGAGGAGGAAGAAATCAAAAAGGTATGAGATATGTAGGAGTCTTTTGGAGGAAAGCGGTAGCGTGGGGGAGGGGGGAAGGGAGGGCAGTTCCTCAACTGCCACACGGGACTGTATGTTTGAGTCAGCGAGGCGGGTTGTCTGATGTTCCCTCTGAGATGAGATGTCATTCCACCTCGCACGGAATCTTCATTTTCCTTTTAATGACTTTAATTAACTATTTATTTGGTCAGACTAAATAAATTGAGGATTAAATACAATATAAACTAAAACTTTTCTGAATAAACATTTCATGCACTTGATCAATTAATAATGTGAACTTCAGTCAGTCAATATCCTCAAAGCCCAAAAACACACTGTACATTTCTTTGTTATTGTGGACCACTCCAAACTATGGTGTCCCGAGACTTCCATTGCTGTCCAAAAAACCAAATACAAGAGACATCCTTGCAATTGAGTCATCCATCAATGCAGAGGGGGAAAAAAAACAGCAAGCCCTGCATCACTGGGTCTCCACAGCTATTTAGCAGGGAGAAAGAGGGAGAAAAGAGTACCGGAACACTATGGCATAGACAACAATGGAAGTCGACGGCACAGAAGGAACACATCCATCTGCCGTCGGCTAGACAGACTGGGACTTGTGCGCAGGAAGTAACACTGTCTGCTGACTGCTTGCGCTCCTTTCACTGGGGATGTCGGCATTAAGGAGGGAAAAAAAACAGGAACGAGTCGCAACGGCTTTGTTCTTTGAGCATAAAAAGGTCAACAGAACTGAAATCCACGTGGGAGATGTTCAATGTCCCCCTCAGGGGAAGTTCTGTTGTCCCTTGTACCATTATAGCAAGCGCTTTCTCCTGTAATAGACGATGGAGTACTTAACAAGTCCTGTGTCACACGTTAAAAATATGCTGCTGTCACAACATTAGCTTTTGTACTCACTTCATTGTGCGAGCCTGATAAAGCCAAAGACGGGGTCACCATTCAATAGTAATAATAGTCGGGGCCAAAGCCTGCCACAATTAAATCAGCGTTGACTATATATTTGTTATACAATATTGGTTCACATCTAAACAAATTACACCAGGCGGATTTAAGCTCAATGTGATATTAGTTATGGATTCCGAAAGAAATAACAATGGCTTTGTTCGATGAATCCATTTAAGTGCAGTGACAATAAAAAGTAAGCGCTTACCCACTGCTAGCAGTTCATTGGAAATCCTTTAAACATATCCTATTTGTCGGGTAAACCAAAAATCCACCACCCCCTCCGTGAAAAAATTAATACTAAAGCTGCTTAGGAAACAAACAAACAAACATTCATCTGTGAAGCTTGAGTGTGGGCGAGCAAGCTCCATATGTACGTACAGGCGATGGCGTTTTAAAAAGTGCTGAATGCAGACAAACCCCTTGTTATTGTTCAGCAGTATATGCATCAACTGCAAGGGTAGCCCGGGCAGTAGAACCACCTGAACTGGTTTGTTATTGGCATCTCCAACAAGACACACAAATCTTCTAAATGACCAGAAACTAAACTTAATGTAACTTTGCCTTCATAGCTAAACTTGATGGCAACCCGTACATGGCGTCTGTTCGGGGGCCAAACGCTACTCCTATGCAGGCTGACTGATTAAGAAAAAGAGTTAGCCCCCAGCAAAGCATAAACCCAGATCATGAAGCTGTAAGCTAGCCGAAGGGGGGGGGGGTGGGGGGAGGGGTGGCTGACAGCGGGCCCTGCGGCACAGAATAGGGGAAGCGGGATTTGGGACGGATGGCCCGCGACCTCTTTACCTGCTAGGGCGGAGGTCATGCTGGTGGATCCGCTCAGCTGGACAGGGATTGCAGGGACACTGCAGGAAAGGGAAGAGAAAAAGGGGGAAATAACTCAAATCATCAGATGCACAAGGTAAACAACCCCTGCTAAGTCGCACGGTAAGGCCTCAGAGTTTGAAGCGGGCATCAGCTTCGGTGGCTTAACTCGACGACCGCTTAAAATGTTTAAATGAAAGCGCCGTTGTCTCGTCGTTCGTCGGTTCATTCCCCATGTACCTGCGTCGTTCTTACGCTCGCGGCCTCATCCCCGTGACACCACGAAACCGCTTAACGATGCAAACCGCTTAGCCGCCCTGTGTAATTAATTCGACAAGCGGTATTATATTCTTTTTCTTTTGCTCTAAAAATCGGTTGAAAGAACAAAAAAACAACCTGGCGATACAAACACTTTGCCATGAATACCAAATCAAAGTAATCCCAGAGTTCGACCCGTGTTTGAAACATCCCACCTGGCGGCTCTTCTGCGGTGACAGAGCGCTCCTTTCCCCACTAGCTGTGTCCCATGAACCATTAAGGCTACGCCTGCCCTCGGGGAATCGTCCAGATCGATCAGCTGCCAACAGTTCAAGCACTCCAGGTGTCTCCATCCCCATTGAAGTTGTCACGTTAAGCGGAAGGCAATCCCCATAAACCTTTGATTACATAGCAGCAGACAGGCTTACTGCTATGTTAGCCGTTTCATGAAAGCGTGGTGCTAAATTTGAAATGTGCAACAGATGCAGCATCTGCTATCTCGCAATCAGTCCAGAACCCCGGGTTTACATTCTTAAGGGCAACGATCAGCCAACGTGGCAATTCATTGATGCGTTGAAAATTACAAAGAACACAAGATCAGTTTAAACAGCTTGTTTCTTCGCCCACGATAGAGAGTGACAGACAGAGACAGAGGGAGAGAGAGAGGAGAGAGAGAGAGAGACACAGACAAAGACGTGCACCGAAGGACAAAGCAATGCCTGCATGACGATAAAAAAAGTGCTCTGCTCACATTCTATACATTGCTATGCAGTGTATTTTCTATTTTTGCAAATCAGAACACATGAAACAACCCAACAAAAGATGTTTGCGTCTAGAAACCCGAACGGTGATACAATCAGACATCAATCAAAGGGCCCAGCAATACAATTGCAACATTTCCCAGATAGCACAGACACTTCTGAAGGAAACAGGAAAAGCACCAGACAATACGATGAGCACAGTTGGTGTTCCCAAATGTGAAAGGCATGTCCTTTTTACCTCACTACACAGCTGCTCCAAGCATCAGCAGAGAATGCTTTTAGCATCGAAATTAAGCTTTTGATGAGTGCTAGCCTAACCACTCTCTAAATAGACATGTTTTAAGTTCACATCGCAGGCATTATGATGCACCGAGAGCGAGCAGGGATGAATAATATGCCCGTCTACGACATGAAGCAAGCTAAGCACAGCAAAGGGAATGTTCGCAGCGCTGCTGCAATCACAACAGATGTTCTGTTTAATTGTTCATGCTTAATTTCCCCGTGTTGCAGGGGGACTGTTAGCCCTAGCATGTGATGTGCTGGTGTATTGTGTATTGTGGGTTGTACACACACATTACTTTAAACTTTATAAAAAAGGAAAGCTTTGACGATGAGAAGATTGGTTGTTGACTTTTTGCTAAAAGCACTTGGTCCTCAACATGAACTGATGGGACTTTCAAGTCGTGAACTGAAATCCAATCTTGGACATCATCTTCCTTGTTATTGTTCCAAAAAGCACTGTGTCTGGCTCTGATCAGTTGAGCTACACACTCTGAGAAGACCTTGTTGCAACACACATTCGATGGCTTGTTCCGAAGCAAGTTACAACCGAACATAAAATGTACTGTATGCGCTGGGGAAACATCCAGACGATATTTCATCACAACGAGGAAACTTGACTCACAAGAAATGTTTCATATTTCTGCACAACTCAATTCCTGACATGAGACGGTAAGACGCAGGCAAATGAGGAAATATAGTCCCCCTTACCGGAGCCACTATCTGGTATCCAGTTTGTATCTTGTACAGACTGCACTCATTTAATTTAACATGCATTTCAGCAGAGCTCTCCAGTACTCACTTGTGGAAAGATTGGGCTCAATGTGCAAATGCCCACTCAGGTTTCAACAAGAGTTCCTCTCACAGCCAAACATTAAAAGCATTCACTCGACAACACAACGCTGAAACAACACAATGGGATGACCAGAAGCGTGACACCCTACCTCAATCCATTTGCACTTCCGGAGTTGCTTTGCATCGGCCCAGAGGCATGTGCGCCGGTGGACGGCGGAGGCCAGGGGCTGCCCCAGGACAAGCCCCCGACGGAGAGGGGTCTCCTCGGGTAGGGGGAGTAGACGGAGGCCGGGTGCGCCGCCACGGCCCTCCCGGGCCCCTGGAGGCTGGGCCGGTTGAGCTGGTTGGAGGACAGGGAGTGGCGGGAGCGGCTGGGCATCGGCCCCGTGCTGCTGTGGCTCAAGCACTGGTGGCAGGAGCAGGCGGGCCCCGAGGGGCCGGCCGCGTGGCCGGCGGAGGCCAGCGGGTACGGCAGGCTGCACTGGCGCCGCACCTGGCGCCTGAAGCCGCTGGCCTTGTTGACCTGGGCCAGCGACGTGAGGTCCACGATGTAGTTGTAGCCGTGCAGGCCGAGGTCGGCCGTGCCCTGCCGGGCCTGGTAGCTGTGCTCCAGCAGGATGGAGGTGCGCGTCTCGTACGGCGTCCAGCCACCCTCGTCGTTGGCCCACTCCCAGTAGACGCCGCTGCCCAGCCCGGAGGACTGGGGGAACAGGGAGCGCCGCACAGAGCGCGTTTTCCCTGGAGGAAACACGACACAATTCTGGTGATTTGTGGGGTTTTTCTTCCTTATAAACAGCAACTCAGGCATGTTTCATAGGAGGGTTTTATGGATAAGTGTTCACTTAGTTATGCATGGGTATCAACCTATGACCTGCACAGATGTCTCACAGCAGTACATGCCTCACAAAAGAAAAAGGGATATCAATCTAACAATTTACACAGAAAGGTGAATCTTACAGTTTGGTTGCTGAACTAATTATTTGTAACATAATCAAACACAATACAATGGTGACTCAGTGTTAGGGTTGGGTTTTTTACAAACTGGGAACATTGTCATTTCCTGTGACCTCTGACTAGTTTCACATTTTTAAATAGATAGTGAAACCATGTTGTTTGGTTCTTTTAAAAACAAGCTGTAATGTGACCCAATTTCTCCAGGGATCAATTAATTCTGTTATACCATATCGACCCTTGACTAGGGCCTGCTCATGAAAGTCTAGGAAATTAGATACATATGCATTATTGTTGACATCTAATTAAAGTCAATGACACAACGTTTCCGTGAATAATTTATGGTTGTCCAAAGTCTTTAGGATCACAGATGCAACATTCACACACGACATTGTCGGCTCTATTATTAGGCCTCCATGCCCTGTTGCCTCCTGTTTTGAGCACAGTCATGCTGAATCGGTCAACACACAAATGTCTAGGCTATGATACAGTTGGTAACTAAGTTAAATAATAAGGCTTTATTTATGAAGCATTTTATTAAATACACAGTCACAAAGCGCTTCACATTCATAGATAAATTATGAAAATAAGTTACAAAAGAAAACACAGCACAATGTGAGACAGAACAAACAAAAACAACAAAGACATAACAAACATACAATATAGGCCAATAAATAATTAAAGTAACCAGCTAAAAAATTCAAATGGATTGAATGCTACACTAAGTTGTTACTATCCCCAACAACAAAAAGACAGTGGTAATAGACTGTCCATAAGGACCCCAAGGTCGATGTTTGAATAGATAACGTTGACTGATCACCGATCACCTTACTGGTAAGATTAACCCCCAGCTAAACCACTTCCCACATAAGGCCTGTTAGCTACTTCGTGGACCTCTGCGAGGCACTACCGGATTGAACATGCAAACACAGTATGCAAATGAGCATCTGCCACCAGCCGTCTTACCTGTATCTTGCCGAAATTGCTTCAAGCTGGGTACGTCTATGAGATAGGGTGACAGCGTAGGGTCTGACTGTCCGAGACAGATGCTGGTGGGGCTGGGGCCCCCTCCGCTCGGGCCCTGTCTGGGGGTCAGACTCCGCTCGATGTGTCCGCTCACCTGGCCGCTGTACGGCCGCCAGTGGCCCAGATCATCCTGCCATTCCCACACCGCTATCATGGGCTGGGACTGTCCCACCGTCCCAGCGGGCGAGGCTGACACAGAGGGCCCACTTCGGGACCCGTTGACTCGAACACATGATCCAGAGACAACAGCCATATTCACACTTGCTTGCTTAACGTTTGATAACAATAACTCACTCCAATAACGAGCTAGTTACCTCCGTTGCCACGACAAAGCCTAGCGATAATAGCTGCTAGCTAGCACAGCTAGCTCGGCTCGTTAAAAATAGCCATTCTAAATTCATTTGCATGCGTCTGTGGCGATGGCAGTGTCCACAACAAACAACACACGGACACAATGAACATCCAAAGGCATGTTGACTAATGACCGTAATACGTTTACAGGCAGCCGAGCTGTAGTAAGGTTGGAAGTTGATAGGTTGTTGCCAATGTTCTTCTTCCTGCTCTTGTTATTCTTCTTCTTCGTTTTCCTTTCCTGTCGCCTCCTTCTTCTCCCCAGCAGTGGAGCTGGCTGCGTGCATATTGCTGCCCTCGACTGGAGATGAAATGCTATGACGCGCCACTGTGATAGTAGCATTCCATACAGTAAAGTATCTATGGTCATAATGGCACTTCAAAATATAATAATTTGCATTGCTTATTGGTCCTACAAAAGTTTTGTTTTATAATGCAATGCATGATATTAATGAATGCAACATTTGCTTTATTCGAAGGAATACAGAATGAATTAAGAAGCAATACATAATGAACAAGGATTCATGTTATTATCTATTGATTATTATTTCATTATTAATCATTATTCATTATTCCTTGAAATACTTTGAAAACTTGAATTGTTTAATTCAACTGTAAGTTAGAAGTCAATAAGTTAGAAACAACACATTGTTTTTTGAAAAAAGAACAAACAATACCCTCAGACAATAGCAAAGGATGGAATACATAAATTGCTTTCTAGATCTACAAATCTGAACATTGTTACAATTAACTGAAGGCCTTTACATAAAATAATACATAATTTTTTCCAGCTTCATGCCTTGATGAATACAATATGCCCCATATGATTTCAAATGATGTATGCATTGTAAATGAACTGTACTAATGTGCCACAGGGTTATCCCAGCACAAAGATCCAATCTTCTCTACACGCACCGGAGGATAGTGTACAGTGCAAGCTGTGCTTTGCTTTTGTGGGTATCAAATATTCCTCTGATAGTGTCTTTGAGTGTGTAATAAATAATTTGATCAATTGTTTTAATAATGAAAAAAACTGGTTTTGTAGGACATGTTTGTTTTCTAACCGATCTTCAGAAACATGATTCCTTATTTAATAGATGTCAGCATCAATCTATCATGTGACGTTGAGCTGCTGCAGGTGAAAACATCTCTCTGTGTTAGAGGAATACAGGCAATGACTGACAGACCAACAGCAAACCACTATCTGTTTCATATAGATACAAAAATGCATATATACTGTATGTATATATATATATGTGCATTTATAAATATTCAATGTAGAGCTATTGTATTGCTACATGCAATAGCTATTGTGACTATTCTTCAGCATTACAAATATCTGTTGTTATAAGGCAAAACTTTTCCAAATAAAATGACAAAGAGATGCAATAAGATAAACATGCATTGATAGTATATAGTATTATGTATGCTGCTCATACCAATGTTGGCCCAAAAAAGAAATGTAATAGTTTTTCAAAGTAATCAACCCTTTCTAAAAGAGAAAGGTTATTCGTAAAATTTTGTAGAGCATTCTCCGCATTTTATAAAGCAGTACAAGTTGGATTCTGAAATTGAAACGCATTGAAGCCTTGAACATCATGAAAGCCTTTGTAATTCAAAATTTATATATTTATTTTCAAGTCTTTTTATACTGATGATAGGTCATTTTTGACATTCTAATCCCATTGCACACAGCCTTCCCAACATCTTTGCTTCCACTATCACGCTTCCTCCTTTTAGATCCTCTAAAGGATAAATTCACTTTTCACTTTTTTGAAATCAGGCTGAATATCTCAATCGACAGTGATGCAAAGTTATCAAAGCAAATGGGTTTTAGTAGTCACTGCTGCAACAAACCAAAGATACACACGCACACACACACGTGCATGCTTACTAACACACACACAGACGTGCACACACACACACACTCACACTCACACAAATACACATTCTTAGAGTGTCAGAGTGTTAGAGTGCCGAAAAATAATAATAATTACAAATACATTTAAAAAAACATGATGGTAGGCTTGATGTGTACCTACATCCTAAAGTGTAGTAGGACTAAATAACGCTTACAAGCCACAGTGTATTGGAAGTATGGGCAAGAAAAGTACCCTAATTCAACTCTTTCTAGGACATTTGAAACGCACTTCCAGAGTGGCGTTACAACCGACAAATGTTCCAACATAAACAATTCTGAAACTTTATCTGTGCACATTAAAGCCTCCAGCTTTGCTTAAAAAATAGCTTGGCCATAAAACAAGAGAGAGACAAAGCGAGAGCTATGTGATGAGTGGAAACAAAAAAGCACAACCAAGATCAACTTGCCATGGTTGATATAGCCTAAAGCCACCATACCGTCAAACTCACCTAAAGTCCCTGAGGGGAACATTAAGCTCAGTAAAACCACTCAGCTTAGCAGGAAACATGAGAGGAATCTGCAGGGGAACAATGTACAGAATATATAGGGAGAAGAAAACTGGAATCAATAAACATACCAGTCAAACAAGTAATAGGTGAATCAAACCTAGCACCTTTCTGCTGGAATTGACTGTTACCATGGCTCCTCCTATCTACAAAATAAAATAAAATAAATACATTTTCTACAAATACAGGACACTGTCAGGCTTGGACCCACAGCCAATGAGGCATCTCGGTGTCTCTCTTCTTTGAGAACACCCTGTTTCTCCTCTCAACATGTTTATTTGCTGGAATTGTCTTCAAGAAAAATAAAGAAGTAGTATGCAAAGTACTTTTAGTATTATACTCTCCTAGAATGGTAAACAACAGTAATCAATACAAAATCTATGAAGTAGGATAGTAATCAAACCAAAAGTCATGAAAGCATAGTGTAGTGCGGTCAACTTACTAAGTTTTATATGATTCTCCTTAAGTGTACTTAAAAACTAAGGGGCCTAGACTTCAAATTAAGTGCAATTAATATTTAACTGCACTTCATATTTAAGTACTCATATTTTGTTAAAGTAAACTTATCTTTCGGATTGCTTCCAGTCTAGTATGTACCTTATAAGACAGGGCCTCAGAATGAATATGCTCAGCCTTTGGGGGTTAAAGCTTATGCCAGGCCAATATTTGACCAATGCAGATTCCAGCCAGGCTGCAGTACAGTTGAACACTTTATAATCTTTTTAATCTCTCACAGATCAACCAAGGGACCGTGGGAGTTTGCTCACCCAGACGAGACGTGTGTGTGATGGGTAGATCAGTACATTTGGAGAACGATTAAACACGTCATGCAGTGATTTGACTTCAAAACCAACATCATGTGGGATGGACGGCGTGACTGCTCAAAGCCGGGGGGGGGGGGCCCTGTGTGACCAGTGTTCCCTAGACTGGATGGCTGTGTTGGTGATGGTGGAAGTTATGGAGGATCACAGGGGCAGTGCTAGTTTTCTCAACAGGTTTAAATTTACATTTAGGGCATTTAGCAGACGCTTTTATCCAAAGCGACTAACAGCCATTCTACCATTCCTACCTCCTGGTCTTAGCCATCCCCACTCTTCCCCTCCCCCCCCATCCTCCTCCTCCTCCTCCTCCTCCTCCTCCTCCTCCTCCTCCCCCTCCCCCTCCCTCTCCTCCTCCTCCTCCTCCCCCTCCTCCTCCTCCTCCTCCTCCTCCTCCCCTCCTCCTCCTCCTCCTCCCCCTCCCCCTCCCTCTCCTCCTCCTCCTCCTCCCCCTCCTCCTCCTCCCCCTCCCCCTCCTCCCCCTCCCCCTCCCCCTCCCTCTCCTCCTCCTCCTCCTCCCCCTCCTCCTCCTCCTCCTCCTCCTCCCCCCCATCCTCCTCCTCCTCCTCTGCTTGCGGCTGTTCTTACCCTTGGCGATAGGGTGAGGTGCTTAGTGGTGCATGTGGACCTCAGAGTTTGAGCCTCCGCTGCTGGATGCTGACTGGCTCCTGGCTGGCTGCTGGCTGGCTGCTGGCTGGCTGCTGGCTGGGTGCTGCCTGCATTCTGGCCAGGTGCTTGCTGGGTACTGGCTGAGTGCTGGCTGGGTGCTGGCCGGGCAGCTTTCTCTTGTGGTGGATCATCAGGCATGGCCTCCTGGGACCAGACCCCCCTGGACACACACTGAGTGAAATGTATATCCTCCAGGAAGAGCTATGGAAAATAATGCATGGAATTCTCTTGCTGTTCTCTTGTTAAAATTGCGCAGCTACTAGTTTGAATAGTAGGTTCTGTCTGTTCTTTTAGAAGCTGGGGAATAATTGTTGTTATTTTTATTAAGTCTTGCATTGGAACTTATTGAATCAATTACAGCTACACTGCAACCAATATGCTTAATAAAACCAAAATATTGACTCAATCATTATATTTATGCAATTGCTTTATTTAATCCTGAGAAAAGTCTAAGGTCTTCTTCAATTTTCTTTTTCCTTTTATGATGCCTGACAATACTAAAGAAGGCCTTTTCATTAATGACAAACTCACCTATTCAAAGTCCCTGGGGGCAACAATAAGCTCAGGAAAGCCGGCCAGCTTCGCAGGAAACATGAGACGGTCTGCAGTGGAGCAATGTACAGAATAAATAGGCAGAAACAAATAGAAAATAACTGGAATTAATAAGCATACCAGACAAACAAGCAATAGTTGAATCAAACCTAGCATCTTTTTGCTGGAATGGACTCTTTCCTAGAATCTACACTGAAGACAATATGATTAATAAAACCAAAATATTGACTCATCATTCTTTTTATGCATTTACTTTATTTTATCCTGAGAAAAGCCTTTCATCATTAGCAATTAATTTAATGATGGCAGACAAAACCAAAGAAGGCATTTCCATTAATGACACAAGACAAACTCAAAGTTATGACAATATTCTTCTAATTTTACCATGACCTCAAAGCAGTCTTTTGATTGTGAAATCAACACGACAAAAGCATCTGAACAGTAATTAATAACCCAAATTAAAGTCAGGTGTTCTGGATGATTCTATTCTCTATGAACACTATTCACGCAGCGAGATGAGTGCGCCCAAGTAGGTCCACACGTCAGCGAGAGTTATAAAGACATGAAAACATCTTGTTGAACCTCTAGCTTTTTCAAGCTAGAGGTTAAACTTTCACTTTCATATGGAATCTGGCATTTTTTTATAGCTGAACATATTGCATAGCTCCTATATCTTTATATTGTATTATAATCCTTCTTTGTAACTGCGGCAGCGCAGCAAGGCCATATTCAGTCCTCTTCTAAACCAGTGCTGGTAATTCCCCCTGTACTCTATTCACTCACAACAACAAGTTGAACCATACGGGCATAGGGGAGAAAGATGCTTGTTGCTATCCTAGTCTTAATATAATTTCATGGCCTAGGGGGTCTGTGTACCCCTAGTTATACAGAGCTAAAAGAAATCTGCCAACATCCGATGGGAAAGCCTTGACCCCGTATTAGCCAGTTCAGCTGGAAATGATCTTTGATCCGCAGCACACATGCTGTAATAAAGAGAGGGAGTGGAGAGCTCCGGGCAGGGTTCGGCGCCCTAGATCATGTGATTTTAATTGACTGCTGTAAGCTCTCCTCGGGGCAACTTGTGCTGATCACCGACCCTAGATCCTATGCTTCCAATAAGATATTTATGGTTGATAATATTCACGCCCTATCATTCCCCCTTGTGCAGTCATCCTTGGGCTATTAGACATGATATCCTCTTTGAACGGTGCTACTAAGCAGCAGCAACTGTCAAACATAATGACGTTCAGGGATAAATATAAACTGGGTTTATTCGCTGCTCCTTATATCAGTTCAACATCCGTACATTGTTCAGGAGTCTTCGTCCATACTTTGCCAGGCTGCAAAACCATGTTTAATGCTTGTTTGAATATGCGTTGTGTTGAATGGAGCTATGGCTATAACTTATTTGGTAGTTCACTGAGTAGCATCCCACTAGAATATAAAATCTCATGCAGTGCACGTTATGCAATAGCTCACATTAAGCATTGAAAGGCTGTAGGATAACCAAGTGAGTCAACTGTTTGTACCCCTGGTCAAATAGTCCTGCCCTACTTATAATGCATAGGACACATATATTAGATGTAACATTTAATATTGCTCCTCCTCCTCTAACGCCTCCACAACACTAATATTTTGCCAATAAATACCACAACCTAATCATATGACTTTCACACCACAGACCTCGATAGAAACATCCCACGTTTCTTCCTTCAAGACAATGTCATGTTCCTTATGTGCTATTAGTCATTTGATCATATTTCTATACCTTGGATATATGAGTATTTATGAGATATTAGTCTGAAAGCTATATTGTAATTGGTACATCTATTTCTATCACTGTTGGGGATTAATATCTTAAGTTAGCCGACACCTCAACAGCAGACAATCGGTGAAAAAATTAGGACACAGACATGGCTACACATACAGGCCCACATACGCACACGCACCCACACATGCACCCACCCACACATGCACCCACACACACATGCACCCACACACACACCCACACACACACACACACACACACACACGCACACACGCACACACACACACACACACACACACACACACACACACACACACACACACACACACACACATATATAAATATCTTCAAATGGAGATTGCAATTCAGGAAATCGACATTTGCGCACTAATCTCGGTATTCCCAGAGCTGACTCCAGACATTTCTTTTTTTACCTTTAAGTACCTCCTTGTTTCAAAGAAGGAGCACAGCAGAGTGCATGTCTGTTGTTACACCGGCCCATTCTCTACAGCCCAAAAGAAACGGCACTGCAAAGCCAGAGGGGGAAGAGACGAAGGGGCCTAAATCCAGACACATGAAATGGATTTTACACAGTGGATACCAAATTTCGTGTTGTCCTGCATTTACTTTTTCCTTAGGGGTTCTGTCAGGATAAATAAGGCATTAATGTGTTTATTTTGGGTCTGTTTTCAGTTACACTGTATGCTGTATGTTTGAGATGCAATCATGTATTACTCTTCAAACAAGTGAATGAAAAACTTGGATCTTATTTTGTTCACAAGCAACTTCAGTGAAATAAAATCTCCTCATTCCCCCTAAATACAGGGTACTTCAGCAGAGGATGTAGGTAGTATTCGGTGGAAGTGAAGCAGTTAAATAGGTAACAACGTCAAATTACTTCTTGTCAACGTATACGTACATTTATATATATATATACTGTGTATATATATATATATATATATATAAATATATAGATAGATAGATATATATACTTACCAACTAAATGGAGAAAAAAAAAGAAGAGGAAAACTGGACTTTGAAAGGGTGAAGGCAGGAGATGGTTTCCAATTAGGACAAAGGGTACGGAGGAAGGCTGGTTGGCTTTTCATTCAAGATAATGGGGGTGGGAGACACAGTCGTAAGAGAATCATCCCACTGATCAGACAATGTGAAGAGAAGGTTCTCTCTCTCTCTCTCTCTCTCTCTCTCTCTCTCTCTCTCTCTCTCTCTCTCTCTCTCTCTCTCTCTCTCTCTCTCTCTCTCTCTCTCTCTCTCTCTTAATTGTTGTTGTGTAGTTTATAGGAGAAAACCAGCACAGAATGTTCTTGTTATTCCTATATTTCTACTGCTGTAATTAACAGTAAGGGTCTCGGGGGAAGACACAGGTGTAGCTCATTAGCATTCATTAAGTGTGTGTTCCATTTAATCAAGTTCAAAATTTCACACCTGTAATATGTCTGCGATCTGTACAAATAAAAGGGGTCATTAAAGATCCCATGGCATGAAAATTTCACCTTCTGAGGATTTCTAACATTAATATGAGTTTTCCCTACCCTACCTAGGCTCCCCCAGTAGCTCGAAATTCCGTTGGGTGTATAACGAGCACTAGGCATTCTGCTCTGCCTTTGAAAAAACGAAGCTAAGACACGCCGTTTTGGAATTTTCCCGTATGTCGTCATAAGGGAAGATGCCAACTCCCCTTTCTCTGCCTTGTCAGCCCAGAGAATTTGGCCCGCCAATGAGTTACGACCGTGCGAGCGCCAGGTGTGTGTGTGTGTGTGTGGGTGTGTGTGTGTGTGTGTGTGAGTGTGTGTGTGTGTGTGTGTGTGTGTGTGTGTGTGTGTGTGTGTGTGTGTATGTGATTACACACACTGTCACGCAAGTGTTCTACACTTCTTTATTATTTGGATAACCGTTCTGCTGTTGGTGTTATGGCGCATAACACATCGGACTCTAGTCTCTGGTATTCCCACAATGAGACTAGTAGTGGGGCTTATCTCAGCCATGGTTGAGAAGGAATTAGGGGAAAGGAACTTTGGCTTTGACTCCCTGAAGTACATAAACCACGACACGTAGGAGAAAGGGAAGTTGCCCGCAAATGTCTCCCACTTGAGCTTCCCACTGCCGAGGGACCACCGCCTCGGCGCTGCCCGCTGCCTGCTGCAGGAGGCGGGTGTTGCCTAAGCGCTGCGCGCTGCCGAGGCGGTGGTCCCTCAGCACCGAGGCTCCGGGAGACAACCGCGGTCAACAATCCCTTTCTCCTCCATGTCGTGGTTCAGTCTACTTCAGATTGATGTGGACGTGGAAGAACAACACAGTCGTTTGAGATTCATAATATCGTCTGGAGGCTCACACAGCATTTGGCCGTGATAATATATATTATATGATATAGATATCTATGTATAATATGATGACTATGATCTAGAATATTTACAGAACACGGCCAAAGGCTGTGTGCGCCTCGTCATTGCGATACATCCACTATAAACAGAGCACATGGTACCGTGGCCGCAAGCTGCTCAGGGCCACACCCCCACCCTCCTCCTTGACCCGCCTCTCTCCTCCTCATTTTCATTAAAGCTACAGACACCGAAACGGCGCATTTGGGTAAAGCTCAATGTGCGACTGGCTCGTAGTGGCTGTAATTCAGCACAACAGCTGAATTTCGGGAAAGACTTCAAATACTGTGTTTGGGGCCCACTAATATCTACATTAAAGAATCCATTAAGTAGCATGCCATGGGACCTTTAAATATTTGTCCACTGCATGTGTACCTATAGGAGGCTAATGGTACGTTAATATCATGTGAATGGAAGACAGAGGGGGGGGGGGGAGATCATTGCAGCTTATGAGTTTGTATCAGTGCTTTTGAGACCATCTAGTTCAAAATAACAGATATAAGCTGTTGCTTTTTTCTTCCAGGGGCATCTTTGAATAGTGTGTAAACAAGAACAGTTGGATATAAACAGCGCTTTTGGAGGATATCAAATTCCTAGGTGTAATCAACAGGTTGTGTGTTGGCATGAATGGTATTTATATGTCAGAAAATGGCAATTACGGTATATTGGCTGAAAGCAGAATAACCCCGAAGTTGAAAATGCTAAAATCGGCATTCTGAATACTAGAGAAAATCCAATTTGAGGTAGGTCACCTACCCAGCAATCGAGAAGCCGAGCATCGCGTTAACAGCGAGGGAATTGGATGCACACAGGTCAATATCCTGGGTGATGTTATTGGAAAAGAATGAGTTGCACTTAAGCTCTGGCCCAGAAGTTTGACAATGCTAAAGCCAAACTTCTAGAGGGAGACTTCAGAGCGCCAGAGACGGAAAACTGAAAATGTGAGGGGCGGGGTTGCGCTGTGTTTCCAGTTTGGTTATGGATATATTCTTCAGAAGATAAACTCATTCACTGTGCTGGAGAGGAAGGTTTCAGTAGATGATGTCTACTACACGTCCGGACAGGACGTTTTATTCTTCATTTTAGTTTACCAGTACTGGCCAAGGAGGGATACCAACAATGGGAAGAGGATGCTATCGTTTTAGTTATCAGTCTTCTTCAGGACCCAAGATTAATGGTCGGCCATATGATGTTAGTTATGGTTCTGCCGGGCAGGTATTATCCAGTAGAGACCCATTCCGTGTTACATGCAGCCTTAGATCCCTGCCCCCAGCAAGATGATTGGTTAAATAAATCAGAAGCCAAAGAAAACCGAAACCCTATTTGCCCAGATTTGATATTGTCTGCCATGAGACATTAGTAGTTCATCCTTTGCTAGCAGCGTGTGTGTGTGTGTGTGTGCATCATTGGAAACCCATTAATACCAATATGATACCGTGTCACAGAATACTAGAAACGACAGCTTAGAGTTAAGGAGCCAAACTAAGAGACATAATGAGGACTTATTCGATAAACGACTCGTCCTCTCCAGAGATGAAGGGTGGATCTGCGATTTCCCCGACAGCATGTTCTTGGGGTGGACCACATTGTGTGTTGAAGTGGATCGGTTACTGATAAGCGATTCAGACCCAGTTGACCGCATGTGTCGATCTGAAAGGCGTCGTGCAGTGAGGACGGTCTAAACGGAGAACTCCTCTCTCGGAAGACAGGGAGACTAGTGCTGCATCGATGACCCCTGTCATTACCTCGGAAACTTTAGCCAGTGGAGGGGCAAGCAGAATCACCGACCATTAAGGCAATGGAGGCATGGCCAAGCAGACAACTTGTCATGCTGGAGTACATGTGCGTGTGGTTCATGTAAAAAGATATATATATATTGCCCCCCCTTCGATAATTTGTTTCTTCCATTTGCTGGTGGTGAAGATAGCAGTCTGGGCGCCATATCGCAATCTAGGGTGTTATGATGAGCCACATCCCGCATTCTAACATATTTCTAAATATATTTTTCCATGCGGTGGTATACAGCTCATTCTCAAACAGCTGAGGGCTTTGAAGATTTGTCAGTATCAATCTTCCATCTGCTATGCATCCTATTTAGGTTAAGGTGTTAATGCAAAATTATGTGGATCTCGTTGACAGCTTCACCACGAGCTGCATACACACGCAGCTCTGTTGACGTTTCTGCATCGGATAGGCCGACAGGTGGACGGATAAACAGGCAGACGGATAAACGGGGATGCACACGAAACAGGCAGACAGACACATGATAGGCAGACAGGCAGATAGACAGAAATAACGGCGAATAGAGACAGATAAATTGGTGGACAGATGGCGCGACAGAGACAGACAGGACACAGGCAGCGAGAGCGACACAGACAGACAGACAAACCGACGGATAGGATGAACAGACAGACAGGATATACAGGCAGAATGACAACACAGGCAATCAGATAGAACACAGGTAGACAGACACACACAGAAATATACAGCCAGAGGAATTGGCAGTTACCGATAAGAGACAGACGGGAGGATAAAGAGGGCAGGCAGACAGACAGACGGACAGACACATGAAGACGGGTAGATGGGCAGATTCAAAGGCAGGGGTAGCGAACATTCTTAGAGCCAGGGCTTTATTTAGTCATAAAGTAATCTCTTTCAGAAGGCCTTTTCAATGGATGGTAAAGGCGGCGGGTTAAGGTAAATGGAGGCACATCAAAGAGAACATAGGAGGTGGTTTCCTGCATTGTCTCGGAGACCGCCGGGGAGGCAAAGGAGAAGTGGGAGGAACGCAACGTAGTGGAGGAGATTTTTAGCGTTGGCTTATTGAATGATTTCATTCTGCGCGGAGCAGCTTACCTGGCGTATTTTAAACCCAGGCTGCATCCGGAGATACCCGCGTTTGTCAGATAATTTTGCTTGCATCCCCCCCCCCCCCCCCCCCCCGGTGGCTCTTGAACATAAAAATACATCCGTGTCATGGTCATGTGTGGGGCATTGGATCGGGACCGGCCTCTTATTGGTTTGTCTTTTACCCTGCAGAGGTCAGGGCCCAGATGAAGGGGCAGCAGGATCTCTCTCTCTCTCTCTCTCTCTCTCTCTCTCTCTCTCTCTCTCTCTCTCTGAGAGTGGCAGCGTCTCCCAGGGTCCGCTGCAAACAGCCCCTGACCTGATTGCTGACCCCCCCCACAACGAGGGCCTGCCCTTCCCTGCAGGACCTGACAGACACAGTGAGACACACACGAACGCTGTTCTGCTAATGCTAATTGAGTGACTTTGCATTTTGCCAAGCGCTTGTGTGTGTATTTGTGTGGGTCTACCGTCACATTTAATTTTGTGTCTGTTTGTGTGAGTCACCCATCACATTTTAAAGTCAATTTTATTTGCGGTGCCCTTCAGTCTCAAAGGGCTTCACTGGCCATATTTTATGACCCCCCATAACCCATGAACCCCCCAAAGAGCAAGAAAAAACTCATTTAATTATCATGGTAAAAACCTTCCGCATAAAAACGTCTTGGATAACAAATTATTTTTAGTGCAGATACTGCATTTATCTTGTTCAGTAAAATAGAGGTAGACAAAGAAGGCGGACAAAGGACGAAGAGAAACACTGAAAAAGACAGAAGACTTCTGTCCATTCATCCATCCACCCATTTATGTATCCATTCATCTTCTTCTTTTCTGCTTTAAAAGCCATTGGCTTAGGGTAAGATCTTCCTCACTCCCCAAGGCAGTTTTTCGTTTTTAGATGAGTCACCAAAACCTTCCATCGTAGACACTTCCTTAAGAGTCCAGAGAGGACACTGCCCCCGCCAGGATTATTATCCTGTTCAGAGGATACATAGGACCATCTCTCACCTTGACAGCTCCAATAAGGAGGCACTGCCTTACTGATGCAGTTGGTGGGTAATCGACTGCTCTGCTCCTCATTGTTTTTATCCATAGAAACCACTGGTCAATACCTCAGTCATATCACATTAGCAAGTAAGTTGTTTCACTATATTGCTGTTTTTGGCAAACAAAGCTTGAGCAAAATGGCTATCCAGCAGTAGACTCATTTTTTTTTTTTTGGGTTTGATTTACGTTTCTCTTTTAATCTCTCACTCAGTCCTAGGGAGACTACATTCGCTTGGTAATGACTAATGGACTTCCAACTAGCATCCGGAATTCGGCCAGGCAAGTAGCACAGAGAGAAAATGTCCCGTCACTTGCAGAGCAATGCAGAAAATGACAATAACCTTTTTGTTCTTCTGACATTTGAAATCTGGAAATTCTGCCATTTCAATGGCTAACTGGATAATATGTCTTAATAGCTTTTATCCGGTGAGGAGAAATAAGTGCCATCCGTCTCTATCTCGTCATGTGGCCCTTCCTCCATCTTTCCCTAAAATCAAACCTCCATCTGTGCTTTCATTCATCACCTGATTTTCTGTAGCATTGATTACTCCCTGCCTTCCCTAGCTTCTTCAGAAAACTATGCAATACCCCAATCGACAATAAGACAATCAATTTAACTCAATCCAATTTAATAAGATCACAATAATGTCCATCGAGGTACCATTCATTTAGTTCATGCTGGGGAATCTGCTAACCATGGGTTGTTATGGCGAAGACCACCATTCTGCTAGCATTTGACAACTATGTAAAAGCAGGCATTTCCCCTTCAGGAAATCAAATTTGGTTCATGGATCGTGGGAGTCCCAGCCGGCACTATTAAACCATCGTCCTGATCTTAGGGGTGAAATGCATCCTGGCTCGCCTCAGCTGTAGTCAGAGTCTTGGAGGCAGCCATGGTCCTCTTGGCTAGGTTCCCAATCTTCCAATCTTCCTCTTCTCGTGTTAAGGTCCTTGTGAGACACTGCGCTGAACTAAGCCAATAAAGTCTCTGCAGATGGGAGCGTTGGACCCTTGATGTGCGCATCGTACCCAACTCTCTGCCACGGCGTTGGCAGATGTCAACCATGCCAGTGCATGGCAGAGGAGGATGAAGCCGTCTTTTACATCTCGTAGTTTAGATCTCTGCTGGCAGTCGGGGGCTCGCAGTGGCTTCTTCGGAGGGTGGTTATTATGCAGATGAGTTACCGGCTCACTGTTTCTCCTCCGAGATGTTCGGAAATCATGAAAATCAAAAATATAAAAGCAATTGAGTGCTGAATTCGCTTCACTTCACATTGCAGGAGAGAGAGTACATTGAAAAGACGATAAATAAAAGATATGGCTGTAGGGCTCTGTGTTTGTGGGTGATGCGGAAGGGGCCTGTGGGAGTGAACCCTGGCACATATAGAAGAGATACAGCTTTGCAGAGCAGCATGTCATGCACTTGTTTAGGTTTCTTAACAGCGTAACCTTTTTCTGCTTCAGAAGTGGTGCCAGGGTTTCAAACCGCTGAACGTACTTTATATAAAACATTGTACAAATGTGAACTGGTTAACCGCCATGCTTCACGTCCTGCTGTGTAGGTGTGTACAGTATTCTATGCAAATTGAACTTGAGTATAATTTATACCCTTGTGTCTCTCCAAGGGAGTGTGTGAGTGCTAAGGGAGTAGGAAGAAAGACCCGCTCCTCTGCTTGCGTCACATATGCTTAAGGCCAGCTGTCATGAGCAATGTATCTCATGGCATCTCCTCCAAACCCTCAAATCATTAGTTGGACTGCTGTGGAGAGGGATGAAGAAGAACAGTTGAACGGGTGATCCAGTAGTAAAACCCGATCTCAATTACAACCACAGGTTAGTGCAGACCTTGACTCCGATTGCCACAAACAAACACCTGCCATTTGCACTTCTTTTTGTCAAACGGTAGCCGCGGGCGCAGCCACCTGCTCCCTCACTTTGAATCGACTGTAGTTTTTCATTAAAAAAAACGTGCATTCTGTAAATAGCCATGGCTCCTACAACACTGGCAGCAAAAACCCACATTATGATCAGATCCCAGTGGGATGTATTGTGAAGAATCCACAAGATGAAGAGGGAATTCTGTGGACGGTTGGTTGCGTTCGGCACAAAGCACAGATCTCTCCAGAGTGCCTGCGTCACCCGTGGGGTTAGGGTTTAAGATGCTCTGTGGGCCACAAAGAGCTTCTTGTGCCACTTTAAAATGCATGTTAGAGTCAGTCTTTTCTTACAAGAGGATCTAGTGTAACGAAGCACCGCAATATTGCAGAGAGGTGGCATGAGAGTGTGGTAGTGGCTGAGAGAGACCAAAGTGCAGAGAGTGTTGTAGTGGCTAAGACTCGAGGCTAAAGGTTCTTGGGTTGAACCCCAAAGCTTCCTGAGCAACATGCCTAACACCTTACCGGCTAATAAAATGTATCTACAAGCCCCTGTCTCTACGGATAAATGCAGGTAGCAAAAGACTCAATAGCAAAGCCATTTTCGTAGGAAGACGTATGCTGTAAGTTGGTGAATGGAGAGACAGAGGCAAAATAGTTCTGTCAAGCGTAAGTGCCCTGAAATGTGTTTATGGTGGGGCTATTTTCAAACAGTGTTTGAAAGAGGCGGCGCCACGCACACGCAAACACACGCACACACACACCAGGAGCCTTTCTAGCGACGCCTCTTCCATGACTATAAATCTTGTTATTCCATGCAACGGTGACGTTCCGTTCAAATCCATTACTCTTATATGCAGATTTTCCTGGTTGAATTCCCTGTATGCTTATAGTATATGTATACAAATTGTTATGTCAGAATCATTTTTTTTGGAATAACCAAGTTCAGTGGGGAGACTTCTATGGGTTGTCCGTGGATTTTATGGTTCGATCCGTCTTCGGCGTCACAGATGGTCCAAAACATTATGCAACACATGGGTAACTTCGCCTGACACTACTAATGTCCTTCAAGGAAAATTGGATTTAATATAAAGAGGAAAAAATACTTTGCATCATAAAAGTTGAAAGTTCTGCAGCCCACAACTTTATAATTTCTTTGTGGAGGAATTGGTGTTAACATGAGAGTTCTTTAGGTTCATGACTGCAGGATATTTGATTTGCCCTTTTACTGCTCTCTCCCATCAAATGTTGAAAGGAGACAAAATTTGATATATTTGACCGCGGGGCATAGTATTTATTTGGGTATATAACGTGTCTTTAGACCAT
This sequence comes from Gadus chalcogrammus, assembly GCF_026213295.1. Classification (NCBI taxonomy): domain Eukaryota; kingdom Metazoa; phylum Chordata; class Actinopteri; order Gadiformes; family Gadidae; genus Gadus; species Gadus chalcogrammus. Next base: position 23,602,482 of record NC_079418.1, on the reverse strand, counting down.
TTAATACTTTTCAGTTTTGACCTCGTTCTCACTGCCAGTAAAAGAATCCATCCTAAATCCAGACTTCATTGGCCTCTGTGTTTCCTTGCGATAGTATGCAGCTTGGGGTGTCTTTGTTATTGTTATTTGACGTGCGCAAGTCAGTTTGGATTGTGACCAGTTCAAACAGCCAACAAAAAACATGGATCTGAGCAATCAATCCGAATTGAGCATTAAATTTGCAATTCAGACAGACAAGCCAACACATGAGCTCTCAAACATAGGACAAATCAAAACACAGATGGCAAGTTTTCCACGGTTAGAAATCGAGTCAATGTAACAAGAGGATAGCGCAGGAAAAAAAAGACCACACAGTTTGTGTATTTCACTTTTGTATTGTACATATTATAGGAGAAATACAAGGGTTTGTTTGCATTTTTTAAAGAGAATACAGGAAATGTAACAGTGCTCTGTACAGGGACATATCGTCTGTGTGGTGGTGTTGGGGGTGGAAGTTCGTAGGAGCCGGGACGCGTGAGCTGTGCATCTTCTCCACCTGCGAGGACCGTGGGTGGGGTAAAGTGGTGGGTGGGCCAGGGTAGGGTGTGGGTCCGGTGGTGGTGGTACATTTTAAGGTGTTCACTCACATGTTGCAAGAATACATAGTCTCTAGTAGCAGCTTGAAGAAAATACCTAAGTTATTTTATGCGCACTCCCACAACGGTGGCGTTACAAAAAAATAAAATGCATATACATATATACAAGAGGGAATGTGGAACCGATTGAAAAGATAAAAACCAAACCCACAACATGAGCGATTTATCCTAGCGACTGTGATCTGAATGCACCGACTGATGCGACGAGGACCGGACGATAACATCTGCCATTTTTAGAAAGGAGGAGAATAAGCTGCTATTAGAAACCAAAAGCGGATGTGGAGCAGTGAGTAGGCAGGGTAAACATCGCTCAGGTTCTGCTGAGAAACCTACATTCATCCTGAGATGCTACTGCAGCCATGGAAATGTTGTCCTTTTAAAAGAACACCTAAATAGCGGTGGTCTGAAGGGAGGGGGGCCTGTGAGGGTGAATACTAATTTTGCATCTGTGGTGATGGTGGTGGTGGTGGTAATGGAGGTGGAGAGGGGGTGGGGATGTTTGGAAGGGGTGGAGCTCGGGCCGTCCAAAGAAAAACGCCTGGATTGGGATGTTCATGTCGACACGGAATGTTTGCATACTATACACAACACACGGATTAGGTCATAGTTGGGGATCAATCACGTGGAATGTAAATAGAGCATGCAGTAATGGTAAAGATTAACACCTCAGATCCTTCCTATGAGCCAGGCAAGGTATATACACACAGGTGGCTGGTCGGTAGCGCTTGCCTTGATTGTTAAATAAATCTTATTTCAACATTCAGATACCACCATAGCTTCAAAATAAAAGCCCTCTTAAGCATATGAATGAAAAAGATCATTGTAAACAAACGTTAATGTTTTCAATTAGTGTAATTCCCTTTCTAGGTGTTAAATATTGACATTTGTCAAATTAAGAGAATAAAAAATATCCCAATTTTCTTATTTTTTCTTCAATTGAGCTTCAAGAATTTCTTAAAGAAATCGAAACAAATATAATCTTAACAAAACCCCCAACAGTTATTAAAGTAAACGAAAGCGATTAAAGAATGGTATAATGATCTCACTGGTAGACGCTCCCGTTGTGGATTAGGTCTTAAAATACTATCTAGCTACCTAGCGTGATAGCTTGTTATCTTAAAAAAATTAAAGCACATGGAATCAATTCCACACGCCCATCAGAAACACAACGAAAATACAAAACATATTCCAAGCCCTTAGATGCAGTGCAGCAGTTAGTTTTCTTAATCTTAAAATAAACACATTGTCGTCGACAAAATGAGGGTAATTTCTGGCTGTTTAGCAGGGAGTTAACACTACACTAACGGAGGTCAACTGCAATTAAACCGCTACAAAAGGGGGCTGCTCTATCGGCCAATTCAAACCACCATATTTACTACACTTTTTCGGATACTTCTCGTCGTCTTTGAGAGTGACCTTTACGATAATGTTGGAAAGGGCTTAACACACACACACACACACACACACACACACACACACACACACACACACACACACACACACACACACACACACACACACACACACACACACACACACACACACACACACACGTTCAACATAAACCTACACAAAAAACAATATCCATCAACACTGAAGTGTTTGTAAGCCTTCAGTCTACCATTTGTGAAGCATAGACAACTCAATAGCTTTCCTGTCGAAGTAAAAGTTTCATCACGGCTGGCTCGGCCTCAGACAGAGATGAGCTGTCTCCAGCAATGAGAGCTGTAATACTGGCCGACTCTCAGAGACATCTAATCGTAGGTTGTTGACCTTACACACTGGGTTCCCCCAAATTGGTCCAAAAGCCAATTGGGCCATTTCATACATACCTTCAGAGAAGTAAAGAGAAGGGAATGATGTATGGCTGGGGGAAAACAAAATTTCTTCCTTGGGCGGATGATTGCTTGAATCTTTTATAATGAATATATCCAAATCCCATTCATGCAACCCATTTTCTTTTGGCTTGTTGTGGTCGTTTGTAATGTTTATTTCTTTCAGCCGGCTGTCTGAGGCTGAGGCTCAGCGATAATTGGATGTCGAAATGAAAGCAGAATCACTCCTAGAACAACATAGCAGGCGGGCGTCAAGATGTGGATTTGAGATGTTGCAGACGGTCCTTTCTTCTGTAGACTGCTGGCTGGTATGGTATATACACATACGTGGAAAAATGCATGTATGTATGAATGTATGTATGCATGTATGTATGAATATATGAATGCATGCATGTTTGTATGTATGGATTATTGTATGTATGAATGCATGTATGTATGTATGAATGCATGTATGCATGTATATATGAATGAATACATGATGTACGTACGTATGCATGAATGTGTTTATGTAGGCCTAACACGGCATGCACGTGACTCATGATAACATGTTTCACCTCAGTAATGCGTAAGAAGGATTACATAGTTACAATCCCCGACATTTACAAACTTGGAAATAACAAAAAGATAAAGCGTCAAATCTTGATTGCGCCGATCTCCTTACATGCAGAGAATGTCGGAGACGGTCACGTCGTACAAACTTTTTCCATGTTTCCCATATGATGTAGCGTCAGCAGTAGTATGTTACAAGGTCGCTACTACACCGTTTATAATAATAATAACAATAATAATAATAATTATAATAATAGTGAGTAGGAATGAGCCGACAGGGAGAGTACCTCCACATAAGGAGTGTGAACTGTGACCTGTTGCATAAGGCATCAGCTGGGGTGAGGATAGGAATGACTGAAGGGCACTGCACTTGACTACTCGTGGAAATGTTAACAACTCAAAGGGGAGGGGGTGAACGAACTCCAATACAAATCACAGAATTTGTTCCAGCCAGAACATTGATGGAGGAAATCGTTTTTGCCGTGACAGGAAATATCTTTCCTCAATTCGGCAAGAATGACAAAAAAAATATACGACTAACAGTAATGCATCTTTCTGAGTCCTTTATAGGTACGTGTTCATCAAAGGCCTCTTCGTCTTTTGGTCTAAGAGCTCTGATACAGTAGTATCAGAACAAGATCTTGAACTGTAAGTCAAGCACTCTTAAACTCTCCTGTCTGTATCAAGCTCCCCATCCTCCTTCAAAGTAAGAGTTCAGCCTCTCTTGTCTAATCGGCGCTGAATCCAGTGCTATCCAATGCCAATATTGTATTTCAATGGGTAGCTTTGAAACATAATGTGTCATATCCTTGCTACATGAAATGAATCTTCTCCTGAAAAGCCGTATTTTATTTGTTGATGCATCCTCTGGAGTGGTCTTTGGCTTTCCTTGAACTACATGTTTTTCCATCTTGAAAAAGAGTGAGCGCGTATGGGACACCAGCACTGTGCAACACAAACCCTGCAGAAACCAACAGAACAGAAAAAAACTAAACAAAACATGGGGCCGCTTGTGAAACCGTATCAAGTCCTTACCAAGACAAGTACTTCCTCCCCCGCCCCCCCCTGGATAAGACTCCCCTCCAGCCCTTCCCCCCCGTTTGACCTGGCGCCGACCTCACGCGATCTCCTTTATTCTGCGCATGTAGTCGTGCAGTTCGGCCGGGTCCTGGAAGCCCATGTCTTGGCACACCCACTGGATGTCCTCCTCGTCGGCGATGGGGATGGAGTTGTAGGGCAGCTCCTCGGTGGGCAGTGTGCTGAACGTGGTGAACTTGACCCGCTTCCTCTTGGAGGTGGGCGACCCTGCCTCCTCGCCCGCCTCCGCCTTGGACGAGCCCCCGGAGCTGCCGTCCCCCCGGCCGTGCACCTGGCTCTGCACGCTGGTCTGCGAGCTGCCGCTGCTGTGGTGGTCGCCGTGGCAACAGGTGGGCACCCCGCCCCCCTCCAAGGGGTTGCCGGGGCTCTCGGCCAGCTGGGGCGACAGCTCGCCCCCCTGGGTGCGCAGGGGCTGCCCGTTGCCCAGGAACACCCAGTGGTGGGAGTGGTCCATGTTGGCCTGGCCCTCGGGCGGGATGCGCTTGTGGCGGTACTTGAGCACGAACACGATGCAGTTGATGAGGAACACCAGGATGGCCAGGCAGAACACCCCCAGCAGCGCATACATGCCGATCTCCAGGTCCGACATGTTGCGCGACGGGTGGAGGAAGCCGTCGTCGTCCTCGTCGTCCTCTTCCTCCTCCTCCTCCTCCTCCTCCACCACCACCCCGGGCGCCCCGCCCTCCGTGGGCCGCTCCCGGTGGCCCACCAGCGTGGGGAAGTTGGTGTAGTCGATGGGCACGCTGGCCGGCTGCTCGTTGGACGCGTCGTACCCTCTCCCGCCCACGTGGGTCTCCACCACGACGGGGGGCCGGCGGGTGACGGAGGAGGCCGTGCCGGCGCCGCCAGGGGCGTCGCCGCCCTCGTCCTCCTCCTCAGAGTCCTCCTCGGGGCCGAAGCGCACCTTGACGGAGACGGCGGCCGCGGCGATGACGCTCTTGCGCTTTGTCTTCTGGCAGGCCTCGCAGATGGTCATCTCCACCCGCAGGGCCTCCCCGGCGCCCTCGCCCTCGGCCACCACCGCCGGCCAGCGGGGGGGCGGCTCCTGCTGCACCGACACCAGCCGCTCGTCCAGGCTGGAGGCGTTCAGGTTGTAGTCCTTGGGGTCGAAGTAGGTGAGGGGCGCGGCCGTGCCGTCGCTGAAGTACATCCAGACGGACAGGCTGGCTTCCTGCGGAGGAGGGAGAGAAAAGAAAAGCACAGACAACACCCGGTTGGATACGAGCCTGGAGCAGCGGTCTTGATGTTTTCTCTTGCAAACGCTCAATGCAACCTTATTTCTTTCTTATTCGGCTAAATAAATAAAGGAACACGACACAGCGGGGGCCCCGGTCCGACAGATGATGAATGGGGTTCTCGTTGTGTTTCTCCCGCTTTTCTCCTTGTTTTATTTTTTCTTCCCTTTTTTTTTTTTCTCGTTCAAACAAATTGGCTTCCGCCCCCATCAGGGGCCCTGCATGGGATTTGAATATCTGCGCCAAATTGGGCCTTTGAAGCTGTGGCCTTGCTCTAATCCCTAAATCTCCGAAACGTCTCTCAACAACTTAAGTACTCTAAAACACAAGACTAAACACGCATACATTGAGCATCCCACACGTCCCCCGTCCCCCCTGGTCACCTACCCACCCAAATAAACAATTAGACTCACCACTGGAAAGACCTGCTCTAATAAGTGCACACATTAAAGCAGTGAGAAGGAACGGGGGGGGGGGGGGGGAATGACCACAACAAACACCCAGAAGTCCACCAGACGCGCAGCCTCCCAACACATTGCTGTACGGTATAAGCCAGACGCACCACTCCCTACTCCCTACTTCAAGTCACTCTAGGCTAGCCTGTCTCAAATAGTGGAAAATGGCCATTCTTTGTCTCTTTTTCTCTCTCTTTCTTGTGTGTGGTAGTAGTGTTGCCATTTGTAAGGGTCCAAGCCCACAGGCCAGTGATTACAGGCCTGATTCATGACAGGGCAGCAGAACACGAGTACAGACTCATGAGTACTAGAGACCTGATACCTGTAGACGGGCAGAGTGGGACCGGACCCATGATTAAAGTAATTAGCTACAGATGTGTGCCTACCCCCGCTTTGACACAGGCACAGAGAGGGTAAAACAGGACTAACAGAGAATTAAATTATATGTTGGAACTGGGCCTTTTGGACTTGGACATTTCCTAGACGGAAAGCCCCCAGCTCCCGATCTGACACCATATCCACATGCCTGGCTTCTAATACCTTTAACCTTTTCAAAGCATCAAAGTGTTTTTCTGCATTATAATGCTTTGGCACCATCGGTCTACAGATGCACAATTTATTTAAACCTATGACACCAAACTGTAACCTGATCGTGTAGTTATATGCTGTATTAAGAAGTGAATCACATTGTAACAGTGTCATTGAACCGAGTCGACGCACTGTTTCCAACTTGATACTGGCCGACTGACTAAAAACAAACGCCGGCCCTTCCCAAAGCCAAGGCCCTTCCTAACGATGTTCAGCAGACAGAGCATGGCATGATGAAGCCATGGCTGCATCATCAAGGCGTCCAGTGGCACATGCATCCATGTCTGTAGAGTTTTCTTCTGCCCCTTAAAAGGAACTTTCTCTCTGAAGTCGCTTTCTTTTGGGAATGGTCTTCCTAATGCTGTCTCCAAGGGCCCAAAAGTCAACCCCCCCCCCCCCCCGGCAAGTAACAACGAAAAGACCAGAAAGAAAGACAGAAAGAAAACGATACAGTAAAAAAGCCTTTCCTCTCGCCCGCTGTGGAGCCAGTTATTTTGGGGGAAAGGCTCCATCGTCTAGTCAAGTCGGGATGAAGGTGCACTTTGATTCCATCCACATTAAATTAAACATCAATGATTGCATACTCAATTATTTTTAAAGAAACCCATCAAGGGGTGGAGAGTGATTTTTGTTGGGTACGGTATATGAGACAACTACTTAAAACGGGGAACCCGGGGGGGCGCAACTTGTTCCATGGTTTGAGGCTGAAACGAGGCTGTATGTGCGCGTGCATGTGCGTGCGTGCTTGCGTGCGTGCGTGCGTGCGTGCGTGCGTGCGTGTGTGTGATGCACCTGAATTCATTCATAAACTAGGAGCTCTGGTGTCCAGAAGGAAGAGTCATGCGTCCAGTAATGCGGTCTGGCAACAGATGTTCTGTTGTTGTGGGCCCTCTATCATGCATTACATACTGTACTGTAGTAAGTCCGTCCTATAACCTAAGTCTAACTATAAAACCTGTGTGAGCAATGAGCCACTGGCAGATGTCTTCTATCCACCCAGTGTCTTAGTCTCCATCCAAGATAACAGACAGAGAGAAACCAAGACCTCATCACCTGAAGTCTAATCTGTTATCCAGAGCTTGGAACCAAAGACTGCGAGGGCTGAGCTACGCCTTGTTTCCCTGTTTCGTTACGGGGATATTAACATAAATAACTAATTTGTGCCAATGGCTTTAAGAAAGGGAATTTAATTATTGTATTATTATTGTATGGAACTGTATTACTACATTGGCCAGTCTACAGGGTGTTGAATTGAACCTTCACATACACTGTTTTACAGTTCACTTCTTCCTGCCATGTTTGTATTCGCTAATTTCATGCTTTCAGATCCCTGCCTCCAGCGACATGATTGGTTGCATGAATAAATGAATAAAAGGAAGTGAAACCGACAATTTGACTGATTAATTAATAGCTGTGAATATTAAAACAACAGCATAGAGACGCAAATGAATATTGTCAAACAAAAAATCGTGTTGAAGGTGACTTTTTGACATGACATTTACCACCAACTTGCAACATAATTCCTGAGTAACTCCATTAAACCAGCGAGACATCGTTCAAGTATGTAACTTAGAATAATAGGCTGGCACCTGCAAGTCAGCTTTACTGGACTTTGGGAAGATTTGTGTACGGATATGTGTTGATGCAAAGCGTCTTTAATTGTCAACAGCAAAAATATATTACACCCGTACCCATAAAGTTTCTATCCATTCCCAGAGTAACATTTATAAGGGGGACGGGGAGTTTATATATATTTATTTTGTGGGCAACAGAATCAAATGGCTTGAAATAGCTATGGCCTCCTCAGAGAGCTGGGCCGGCATGAGGAGTGGTTGCTTTTTATGGATTGGCCTCGGAGAGCACTTAGGACAATACATTACAATAATTAAATTTCAAGGTGGCCAAGAAGCGGAAAGCAAGAAAAATGTGAATTTAATACAGACCCCCCCCCCGCCCCCTCTCTCTTTCTCTCCCCCTCCCTCCCTCCCTTGTCAACCCCTCTCTCCCCACTGGAGCTTGGTGGGGTTGTTATTGCCTGGGTTGGCATCTGTCAGGCTAATGGAAATAAGTTCGAAAGAAAACGAGCAGAACCCCCGTCTCCCGCAGTCCAGCAAACAAGCACTCACGCACACACACACATAAGCATGCATGCAGTCAGGCAGGCAGGAACACAAACACACACAAACATAAATTCACACACACACACACACACACACACACACACACACACACACACACACACACACACACACACACACACACACACACACACACACACACACACACACACACACACACACAAGCAGACAGGGGACCAAGCAAAGTCCATCATAAACACACGCTGATATATGCACACAACAATTACTCGCACACAGACACATGACATACACAAAATCACACACAAACACACACACCTATGTGCCCACGCCAAACAGATCTTTGGGTGAACCGTTGCCAATTAGTTCTTTGTGAGAACTGTAAAAAGCCAGAGTCCCAGGAGTAGCACTAGGAGAGACAGAGAGAGGGAGTGAGCGGGAGAGAGGGAGAGAGAGAGAGAGGTTTCTGCTGCCCAAGACATCTCTCAAAACCCCACTATAGCACACAACAGCGCGCTTGGGACCTGTAGTTTGATAAAAAGTACAAGTCTTTTTAGTTTGGGGATCTGAAAGTTTCAGCTACGATAATCATCAAATAACCACACTACTAACTGGTGTGGCGTCCTGCCGGCCACTAGAAAAAAACTCCAACGAGAGACATTACTTCAAGAAAACAACCAGCTGTCCTTTCAGACCGATAAACAAACTAAGCCTGCCCACTTTGTCTGTATTATCACTGCTGTGAGAGAGTGTGACATTTAAGGCTGCCTTCAACCGTCATTTTTTTACGGCCTGCGGTTCACGCCACTGGAGCACAATAATAATAAAAAGTAAGCAAATAAAAGAATCATAAGTGGGAATTATAATATTATATCACATACATAATACGTAGATAATACGTGCTTGAAACAGACATTATATCGGAGCCAGTGGACGGGTACTTCGTGGGCGCGGAGAAAGAACACAACCACAAAATAATACAATACCTGCTTGGGCGCAGTGAGGGTCTGGAGGCCCGTCGCCTTGGCGACCATGGTGTGGCTGTTGCCGGGGCTGGGCTGTAGCGTCAGGCTGAGGCCCGCCACGGCGTGCACGCGCAGCTCCGTGATGGACACCTTGTCGTCAGTGACGGAGAACGCCGCCTCCCCCAGGACGGCGTCCACGGCCAGCGGGGACTCCACCTGGAGAGACGGAGGAGGAGAGGATGATGAGCCCGGGGGCGCCACAACGGTGCTCTGTTATTGCCTCTTTACATTTCTTGTTATGAGGGGAAAGTGTCAGAGTGACATTGTTTTGAGTGGGGTGGAGGAGAACAGATTTATCGTCCTTATCAAAAACCATTTTTCAGGGGAGGGGGGAGAGGTTAGGAGAGAGCGGGGGGGGGGGGGGGGGGGGGGGGGGGTCTTGGTTGGTTCCGGCCCCCTGTGCAACACCCGGCGTTATTAGCCGGCGTTCCCGGTGAGTCGCAGGTTTAATGGGGCCTGGATGCGTCACGGCCGGGTAAACACAGGTGCAGCTCATATAACGGATGGCGTCTCCGCTCCATTTGTTTATGTCAAATAGTGTTGACAAAAAGAGACGGAGAGTGGTTAGCGTTTAGGCGGCTCGCATGCCGGTGGGCTCCGGCGGATGGGAGAGGTAACGGAGCGACGCGTCGATGCGCTGGTTCCACACCCTCCTTGTTTACCGGCGGTCCGGAGACCTCCCCCAACACGAAGGGGGTGTCGTCGTCAGTGAGGCGCAGTGTGGTCTACAGCCGTCGTTATATTTAAACGTGGTCATTTTTGGTCACACAACGTGAACGACAAACGCACACAAACAACACTCGATGTTGCCGGCTGTGAGCAGACACTTTATGTGTTCGGTATGCAGTGATTTGTCCCATTGAAGAAAAACGAGGGAGTTCTGATGGTACCAAGCAGCAAGGCCAACATCGTTATCTGCGTAATATGCTTACAACATTAACAAAAGCCACACAAGTCTGTACGTAATCATCTTCACGGCACGATGCTAGAGAGGAAGCCGAGTCGATGCTTCTCTGGTGGGCTTAGATTAAACACACAGCATCAAACAGAACAGCAACAACAAGCAATCAACAATGATCAGGATGAATCAAGCCGGCCGGCTGGTCGTACGCAACGCCACGCTCCGTATTACCATCTGTCTCTTCTGCCTCACAGCCGCTGGAGCCGCAGATAAGAGACAGAGTGCCGGGGAACCAGACACGAGGCGCAGTGAGACGACACTCATCTTAAAGTCACCCCTTGCTCTGTGCTCCAGCTGCATCTATACACTGGTCCACCCGCCTCTTATAAATCAGGCACTCGGAGAACACGTTATTTACTCTGCACAGCTCGTAAGAAAACAGAGGTCAGGAGGAACTCGGTACAAAGTTAAGAAGTTGTTGAGTGAAGCACCGCCACATGTTGTTTTGAATGCGGAGAGAGAAAGAGTGCCCTTCTATTTGATTTGCATATTTCCTCCATACAGACTTTTAAAATCAAAGAGGCGATGACAGTCTCTTTCAGATCTTCGTCAAAACAAGAAGCTGAAGAGAAAAACGAACAAAGAGAAAAACGACAACACTCAACATTTCTTCAATTGTTTTGTTCTTTCCAATCTACCGGCTGGATGTTTTAAGTATTGTCTTAAATTGTGACATTCATAAATAGGATTTTTTTTTACTACAAGAAACAAAAATGCAATGTTGAGAAAGAAAGGGATGGCGGAGAAATATGTGAACCGAAGAGACCTTTATTTATCTGCGATCTTCTTTACACATGCGTCCTTCTCTTGCTTGGCTGTCATTATATAAAGCTCTCTGTCATGGCGGGAGTATTCGGACATATGTATACCGTATACTGACTGGCTTAAGAGGATTATTCAGCCGAAAGTTCACACACTAGATAAATGAAAATCGATATTCGACGCATTGACATTTGACACACACTGGAGTTGATGTAACAGACCACGTCTTGAGGTATCTCTGTATGCAGTGTGTCCTGATCTGACACATTACCGTACACACCTGCACACTGCTGTTGAGCACAGCTGTCACCTGACAGTAGGAGCAGTGTGATGACTGACATTTTGGCATTGGACATGAAATGTGACAAGGCCTTTACATGACAGGTAGGGGTGTTGAGTTCCTCTGCCGCAGTGATGTGTGTTGAGGCGAAAATAAATAAATAACTTCAAGCTCAAAGTAGGGTAAGCGTTGACATCACACAATCGTCCCTGGGAAAAAGAGAGAGAGAGAGGGGGGGGGGGGCGGAGCCTGCGACCAAACCCTATCAATTACTAAACGTCAAATCTTTCAAGAAGGACGATTGTGATATTCCACTCGTAGGACTCGGGATTATCTCGCTCAGCCGAGATCAAGGCGTCGCCGCCTTGTATATTTAACGGCGAGACTGCGCCGTGGAATCAAAGCATTAGCTAACCGCTCCTCCTGAATGCAGCCCTAAGGTTCCCCTAGCCCGTCTCTACTCTTGACAAATCACGCTCAGCCACCACACAGCATTTCAATTTCAATCAACGCCGCCATTACTTTGTACGCTCAGCATGCGCGCACACACACACACACGTATCAATTCTTAGTGGCGCACCGCGCACCAGCCTGCCAATCTCCTTTTATTACAGGCTCTCCTCCCCCATCACACTCTCGTTGTTTTCCACGGGAGGCATCCGCGGAAGCACTATGGAATTGGTTCTCCATTTTCATTATTCTCCGTGTGTGCGTGGGTATCTATGTGTGCTTAGCGTGTGTGTGTGTGTGTGTGTAGGCTGTGAGTGCATTAGGGCTGAGGGGCTTGAAGACGCAGAAAATTCATCACCTGAAGATCCTTGCCCACATTAACGGTGCAAAAGGGGGAAAGTGTGTGTGTGTGTGTGTGTGTGTGTGTGTGTGTGTGTGTGTGTGTGTGTGTGTGTGTGTGTGTGTGTGTGTGTGTGTGTGTGTGTGTGTGTGTGTGTGTGTGTGTGTGTGCGTGTGTGTTATATGCGCCGAGGGGGTTTGTGGGGGAGGGGAGTAGAGTGCACTTCTATAATAACTTGTGTTTATTATGCTTATTGTGTTATTTGTTATATACATAATGTAATTTGGGGATGTGTGTTTGACTGTGTGGCTGTGTGTGTGTGTGCGCAGTAATGCACAGCGGTTCCTCACGGTATGAGAGAACCCTCCCAACATCACTCCCCCCATGCTCCGCAGTGTGGGGCTGGAGATTATCCTTAGGGGATCCCAATGATGTGGCCCATTTCACCTCGCCTCGTCATAACACCAAAGAGGCATTACCAAAACATCTGTAAAAGACGTTATTAAACAGATGCAGAGACGTTGCTCGGCACAGAATGTACGGTATGCCTGGTTGCCATAGCGTCACGTATGGTCCTCTGTATTAGTAGTGCATGCTTATTCATTTCTGTTTGCAATCAGGGGCTCTGTTTTCATGTGCATTTTGTACTGACTACATCAATACTGGCTCCATAAAGGAGAGTTATAGCTGAATGGCTGCATGAATTAGCATACGCAGGAGCACACACACACACACACACACACACACACACACACACACACACACACACACACACACACACACACACACACACACACACACACACACACACACACACACACACACACACACACACACACGCACACACACACACACCCACCCATCCACCCACACCCACACATGGAGCGTTTGGCCTTCTCTTTAATAATAATAATAAAACTAATAATAATAAAACATTGGAATTTCTGTTGTACTTTGGGGTTCATCTTGTCTTGCACCCAGACGTGGTTATGGACAGGAGAAGAGCACTCACCTTGAATAAAGATGAAGCAGAACAAGGCTGTGAATATGGGTGGCGAATTTGAGCACAACGGTTATTTGCTCTAGGTTCCCCCACTCATAAATCAAAGAGGCACTTTAATCCGCCATAGGATTTTCATTTTTTTTGTTTTGTGTTTTCATTTCATTTCTTCCTGAGTCGTTATCTACACAAGGGGCAGAGTGGGCTCAAGCTCCAGCACATCTGGCTGTTTATTTTTAAATAGGCATATTCTTCTTACATGGTGTAGTTCCTCCGGTAACATTAATCACCATACATGACATACTGACAACATGGTGGCCTACAGAGAGAAACACCAAAGACAGGTCTTCTATGCTCGATTATGTAGAGAGAACAACATGGGGTCTACAGGGAGAAACGCCACAGACAGGTCTTCTCTGCTTGGTTATACAGAGAGAACAACATGGTGGTCTACAGGGAGAAACACCACAGGCAGGTCTTCTCTGCTTGGTTATATAGAGAGAACAACATGGTGGTCTACAGGGAGAAACACCACAGACAGAGTCTTCTCTGCTCGGTTATATTGAGTGGCAGGTCTCACTTTCAATTGTCAAACATGTCAATACAGTAAGGTAGATAAACAGAATATTTACAAACAACCTATACAGGGAGAACAGAAGACACCATTGCCAAATATACTGAACTCGAAGATGAAACCTGTCTTTAGAGAAGATGTCATGGCAGAGTAAACTTTTGCAACATTTGCTATGAAGGTATAACAAATGTCATCCATGACCTGTATGTCGGTACACAAGTACAGATTACATCAGCGAAGTGGATCAAACATTGATCCCAATTGTATTTTTGTGGAATTCTTCACTAGATAGATAGACACTTTATTGATCCCTTGGGAATGCTCCTTCAGGGAAATTCAAAACTATTTGGGTATGTGCAAAATATTTGGGAGAAATACAGTATGTCGATCAACGGCTTATTTTTTAGTTAAATTACATCCCCTATTATTGCCCCATTCAATTCATCAATAATGAAGATGATAAAGAGATAGAAGAAAAAAAATGATGATGAGATGATAATAAAATAGAAGAAATTAACAAAATGATAGCAAATCGTCAGCTCCATAACTGATTGCCTTTATAATATTTCCAGACATTGTTATATCTAGTCTTAACTTAATCTATTGTCATGCACATGACCCTGTGAGGGTGCTTCTTGTAGCGTGTGTTTGTGTCCATCGACAGGCACCCCGGTGTTAGACACCATAGTGTGGCTCATTGGAGGATTGTTTGGCGAGACCAATCTACAGATATTGGGCCGCACACACCAGAAAGAGAAAAGAAAACTACAAAGCCAGGTTGTTTTGGTGTTTCTTGTTTGAACAGTCGGATTAATGATTCATGACAGCTTGATGAGAGCTCCCTACCAACATCTCTTGTATGGAGTTTTGCATGATCAAAGCTGCCTTGAATTATGTTTTAGTTTGGCTTTAAACTATCATATAACTATTGTTACGCATATTTATGACTCCCAGAGAAAACCCCCATTCTTACAAGTTTTTAGAAGTCGAAGCAATACCCAAAACTATAACAAACAAGTCTCTAATGTGTTTACATATACTATAGTAGAACAAAAATGGTTCGACATGGATAGACATTTGAATTGCATCTAGTGTCTCCCGAATATCGAACAAGAAGATTTCCAGAACTTAGACATCGCTCTGGCCAAACTTCTGGGGAGGGCCGGCCGGAGAACAGGAAGTGCCATGGGCGTCGTCAAGGGGTTTCCAAAGTTATAACGGATATATTTTTGTGAACGCAATTGTGAGTCGATTTTAACAAATGTATTTCCACAGTGGCCAATACAAGTTTACTACACAGGCTGGATATTTTAAACCTTTACAGAAACTTTGCTTAAGGATGTTGTTTTTCGGACAGGATGCTTTGTTTAGACTGTCTTCCCACCGGCAACCAGAAAATCTTAAGTAAAAGAGCTGGCTGAGTTTGTGTTCGCTGTTGGCCCAGGAGGGATACCGACCATCAGAAGAGGAGGCTATTGCTGTAGTTATCAGCCCTCCTCTGGATCACTGATTAATGGTGAGCCATATCATGGTGGTTGTGGTTCGACCCTTCAGGCTGTTTTCAGGAGTGATCAATTCCATCTAACTACAGATCCCGGCCCCTAACAACAGGATCGGTTGAAATACATTTGAATCATGTTCAACGCCTGTTCCTCCAGATTTTAGCCTGATTTCCATCAGAATTTGGAAGTTCTTCATAAGTCTGATGGCGGACGACTGACAGTCCCCAGAGCCAAGAACGCATGTACTCCTGGTTTTATAATGCAAAAACAAAGCCTACAAATGGCATAACTTAAATTGTGCAGCTTCAATAGGAAAAAAGTTGGGTTCAATTTGTTTCAATCTCCTGTTATACTAACTTTATACAATGATACATCCACCCATTTGTCACACAAAATGCATGGATGTGAATTAATGTGTTCTTTGATTTAATTATTCATTGAATAAAAGAATGAATGATCTAGGCAGTATAAGGAGAAAGAAGAAAGGAAGCTAGGACTAACTGATCATCCAGCCCTGCCTGCGACCACATTAAACAGCCCACCTCTAAACTTTTTCATATTCATGAGCTAGCCCTGGGTGCAATAAGTTATTTAGTTCTCCCTGGAAGAGTCTGGTGGACTCCTCATTTCAATGGGGATCTAAGCACGCCATGGCTCCCTTTCCTGTTGAATATTCTCATTGTCCACAGCATGGCCCCACTCGGGGAGAACTCTTTCAGCATCCACTGAACCAACCACCTCCAGCTTCAATCCAGGCTGATCAGAATGAGGGGATCCAGCGACTGCAGAGTGATCACATATCCGTTTCCCCAGTGGCATACAGTTCTACATCCACAAGTTCACAGGTTTTTGTCCAACCCGTGGGATCGCCAGGTCCAGTCGAGCATACTACTGTGTGTTCTGTGCAACCTATACAGGGCTTGATGCAAGATGAATAATGTTCAATACAGGTTTCTATACTATTTACTAGGAATGGTTCCTATTGGGGATAAAGGTAGGTTGATGCTAGGTTGATGCTGCATTGAAGCCAATTGCATTTTGCTATTTTGTATCTCCATTAATACTAATACACTGCAATCATCTGAAATAACTTGTCATGCTGCGACATATGGACTAAGTTTCATTACATAAAAAATTAAATAAAAACTGATGAAACCTTCATCTTAAACAAAATCAATATGGCAACTTGTGGCCCGGGGGTGAAATGTGTCTACATCAGCGCCCAGAGTGGGAGAGATACCCTGATGATCAATGGGTTTGGTTCAAGTGATGGATCGGTCACTCCATTCTCCTGCCCGTTTAGTTGTTGACAGGCATATTCGCTGCGACAACTAATATATTACTCCTGACAGCCAAGCAGAGTGTGATCAGCCGTGGAGAGGACACAGAAGACAAAAGCAAGCCCTAATTGTTTCCTCCTGCTCCTCCTCTGTTAGTGACTGACCGGTAAACATCAGCCACGTTAAATGTTAAGACAATTACTTTCTTGGCAGAAACACAAAAAAAAGGAGAAGCAAGGGAGGTATAGTCAGGAACATGACGAGATAATGAAATGTGGAATGTGGAGAGAAGGAGAACAGCGACGTTTGTGTGTTAATTTAATTAAAACTACAACAGGAAAATGACCATCACCCTGGAAGCAAACTGACAAGCTGGGCAGATGCAGCCCAGAGTCTTCACAGCCCAGGAGGCTTCCTAATGGCCTCCAGCATTATATATATATAGGGGCCATGATAGTATACTGGCTAGGTTGCTTGGTGCCTCAAAGGTTACCCCAGTAATTGCGCAGGAACTATGTGGGGCTGAGGCTAATGAAACTGCATCCTGCATTTGAGGAGGGCAATGGCCCTCCCACCCACCCACCCACCCACCCACCCACACACCCACACACACACACACACACACACACACACACACACACACACACACATGCTTTGTCTCGACGGCCCACCCTCCAACACACCCCCCCACCCTGAGGGATGGGTGAGACCCAGGGCTGCCCTCCCGTTGGCTCCCTGTACCTTGAGTGCGGTGGCGCCCAGCTCCAGTCCCACCAGGACGGTCCGGTCCACCAGCTCGGCGATGCGGGGGTCGGCCACCTTGAGGGAGTCCTGCACCAGGTCGGTGACGTCCACGCGCCAGTCGGGCCCCAGCATGGTGATCACCTGGTCCGTGCCCTCGGCCGACGTGGTGTGGAACTGGGTGAGGACGCGCACCAGCGCCCGCTGGTACTGCAGCGCGCAGCCCCGGCTGACCCGCGGCTCATCGTCCTCCTCGTCGGCGGCCGCGTCGCTGTCCCGGGTGCTCCTGACGCGGCGGGGGGGGGGGGGGGGGGGGGGGGGAGGTAAACAAACGCATGGGTGAAGATGTCAATGGACCGCATTGATGTAAGGGCTGTGTTTGTGACCCTCTGGCCTCTGGAAGGGCTTCACACGTGGTGGGTCTTTTGAAATTGACGCGTTCATGCTCGGGCGGTGGCGTCGGGCAAGCGAGGCGAACGGGCCAATTGTCAGGACCAGTTAGGGTTCGGTGCCTTGCTCAGGGACACCGTGACACCGCGATCGAACCGGCCGTGACAGCCTGGTTGACATCGCATACAAACACAAAGAGGGTGGTTAAAAATAAAGATCATAAAAAAATAGCTCAAAATAACTCCAGTCTTGTCGAGTGCCTGCTGTGTTCGACTCCCACGACGAAAGGTACTTGGCACCCCTGCAGCGATCCTTGAGAGTCTCCTACCCACCTCTTTAATGAGATGGATCTGAATTCTCTAGGTATTGGCTTTGGATAAAAGCATCTGCTAAATGCCTTAATGCTAACGATACCAAATACACATATCTTCAATAGTCCACAGTCACAGAACACAGTCACAGTGTGTATTTATTAACAATTTGGAGTTTGGAGAAGGTAAACAAGGATATCTACCCCATAGAGAGTAGAAAGTGAGAAACACAAATCCCAACTGAGGGTTTAAACAACACGCTTGGACATAAGTCCTTCTCATGAAGGACGCAAGAACAGGAGGCTGATGGATTTCTCAAGGGCTTTGCCTCGCTCCCAGGGGGTTTTGATAGACGGATCATTGTGATAATACTTAAAAGACGCCAACACTCTTTTAGAAGGAGTATAATTTCCAGAACCTTCACACTAGCCATCACTAGCTAACACCGAGCCCTTCCTTGCCCGACAACCGACCAATGAGGACGCTCGGCAGCACATTTTTCAAAGGTTACTCTGTTCCAAATCAAGCCCAGCTGTAGGTGTATTTAAGAAGCCATGCTTCAGAAGGCAGGATTAACTGTGTCTCGATAGATGTGCTGACCTGTGAGCTGTTCGGTGAAGTTTGAAGAGAAAACAAGAGACTGCTTGTGACTCTAGACTCTGCCATCAAGGAGGCAGTTTCTTTTCTGTCTCACACGCTCCTACAGCTCAGGTCAGAGAAGACTTAACCCAGGTGCCCTCAGCCTCCCTCTGACCTGAAGTGTAATGTCCATTCTCATTAGGGTCTGAGATCCGTACGGACACACAGTAGGCTTCAGTGAACAAATACCGATTACACCAATCCCTTTCCCTTTTGTTTTGTTTTATTTCCCCCTCTTCTTATTTTTTCGAGCTTCAACTGCAAAGATAACAGCACAAGCCAGTGAACAATATATATATATATATATAACCTGCTGCACTGTAGCAAGGAAAGGGCCCACGGCAAAGCCAAGGTTACCTGAGACCTAATAAGTGAACGAGGTTATCTTGTGCCATGTTGACATAGCAAGTAGTACTGACGACGGGAGGGGACGGGGAGAAATATAACATATAACGTGAAACTGTGTCAGTGGGGGAGAGAAATGATTGGAAGCAGTGAGAAGAAAATAAGAGGGACAACAATTGTTGCACAACCAGACGGATAGACACTGTCTTTTTTTTCTCTCTCCATTTCTTCCAAAAAGTTGGAAGAAAACCAATAAACTGCCCGGCATGATCTTGGTTACAAAAGGTACAACCGGCAGGGGTGAGGAACAGGAATGCAAAGAAAAGAAAAACGTGGGCCTTGTACATCAGAAATAACACGTCCACCAGCCGGAGATAGGGGCTCCCGGTTAACAAAAGGAAATGATAACGGAACTATTTTTCTGAAGGGGGCTGGGGCCCAGTCTAGTCAGTATGCAGGAGCATATCAGCAACTCCACTGTTCTGAGTGAGGCCCCAAAACTAAGAGGAGCTATCTCTCGCCAGCGGTCTTTGACACTGCAAAGTACCACAGGGCAAGGTAAGGGAAAATGATATACTCTCAGCGAGCCCAGACGATGTGCAGCGCGGAGCACACAGTCATTTCTCACCCGGAAAAGTATTACTTTGGCCAAGCTCTCGGCTACGGGCGGCAGTAGAAAAGGCTGGGGAAGCTGGGTAACGGAGCCCTATATATAAGTAACGGCAGGCTCCTGTGTTTACGAGAGCACAATGTAACCCCGTGTCAGAGTCACGCAGAGATGGCGGTGAAAAAGACCCATCGACCTATTGATGTATTGATTGAGAAAACGCTGTGGCTGAGCACTGTTTCAATAGTGCATCAAAAATAAATATTAATATATATTGTTTTTTCTTTATATAATATGTTTATGTCTCTTTCGGCTTATAAGATCTATGGTCATATACGGGGAAATAAAAGAAAAGAAATACACATGAAAACTAACACTATCGTTTCAAATCTGTTCTAAAAAAAAAGGGAATTTGTTACGGTAGCCTTCGAGCAAGGCGTCATTGGCTCTTCAGCATGCACAATTGATTTCTGTTGTTGAATCCACTCCAAAACAATCTGCAGGATTGCGTCTGCAAATCCTGCGGCCAAGGCCGTCTGTGATGGCAGTTGGTGGTGTGAATAAGATATTGAACCAACAGGCAAACGTTGATGAAGAGTAGTAGCACTATATTCTCTGTATTCACTTGGAATTGATTCATTTTTGGGTTCTTCAAAGGCAAACATTGAAAAATCACAACACAATACCATTTCATTAAGATAAATAATGGAAAACGACGATTAGTACATAAACTTCAATGGGACGATTAAGAGCCGAAGGAACTTGGTTTGACCCGAATATTCACAACCTACCAGTAGACATGTCTAACGCGGCTACCTCAACGACCTTGAACGTAATTCCCTGTAATACACTTTTTTCTGACGTCACTAACAAGCCTAACACTTAAAAACTAAGATTTGTCTCCTTAAAACTCAGTTCGAAAAAAAGAAGAGAAATCGCTGGTCCACATTCTATTGGACCCTTCTATTTACGCAAAAAGGGCCGAAAATAGCATGTCCACCCGACTGTTGTGTTTCCATCCCCGCCGTTCAGTGGGAGCATATAAATACCTGTGACTACTGAAGATTCATTTGTCACGAAAATGAATACAGATTGTGACCTTTCCCACAAAAGATATAAGCCCGATGTTATTGGTTGTGATGTGTTTTTTGGTCTCATGGGAAATGGGATTTATATGCTTTGGAATCTCACGCATATATTGTGTTGTTTCAAAGAGCAGGTAACCTATAGAATAAATATGACACAGCCTTCAAGGTCAAATCACAATGGAAGCATTGAAATACAACTTCACAAATCAACACGTCTGGAGTATTTTCAAACATTTCACTTGGTTTGGTTTTTGCTTGTGTTAGAAGGGATGTGTGTGTGTGTGTATGACACATTTGTTAGAAGGGGCGTACCTGTCTGTTTGTGTGCATGTGTGTGTGCGCATCTGTGGTACCTGTTTGAATGAAAGAAGGTTGTCATGCAATGTCAGTAGTCCAGATGCCCCGATTTGAGAAAGGATTGTTTTCCCCACCTGGGCCCGGTCTTTGAAAGGTTTCCCGCCTCCTCCATTACCATTCATTCTCCCTAAATATGACAATGATGCATCTGACTGCCATTCATTAGTATGCATGTTGGAGACATCTCATTTCATTTGTATCACCTGCTCTAGTGTCTGCTATTTACTAAACACTATCACTTCAATACGAAGGCTGCATGCTGGGACTTCACTCCTCGAAGCATAGAGCCATCACACGGAAAAATAATATGTCATCTGAGGATCTAATCTCTTCTGCAGATAGAGGTCAGGCATAACATAAATAGTTCATGGCAGCTTCATAGCTGTGTGGATACTGCTTTAAACCAACTTTGGATGACTCTTCAACTTGACTGGGGGTTAGAATAATATATCCTTGCCATTTTTCTCATTGCTGTTCAGTTATTCATTTCTGACCTCCTTCTAATCCATATCTGAACTGCGTAAAGGACAAGGCCATATTTTTTTTTCTGTTTCCTTCTGTTTTCTTTATAAATGCAGTCTTGTCCTTTAAGCGCCTGCTACCAATCTCTTGCCGCTACAAAACCCTTTTTGAGAGCCCTCCGCGAGTCAAGTGGGACCTTTAGGAGTAGGCAAACACTAAAATGAAATCATGGGGACAGCACAAGCTATTGCATTGTCATTTCTGTTTGCTTAAAAAATAGTATATTACATATCTGAAAAGGAGTAGGAAGAATTATCAGCCCGGGCCATAGATTGTGAAGTGCATTAACCGTGTGGTTTAATGTTTCTGTTCAATTAGTCAAATGACTCTGCTCACTCGGACATCATTGTATACGGTGAAGGAGCGTTTGAACCAAGCATCAGCATCCATATATCATGACATATATACGACTTTTCTCTGTAGAGAGTAATTAATATAATTTGAAAGGGGAATAGGTGGGATAAAAGTGTTTTACTTCTTCCTACTCCTTTTCAGGTATGTAATTAAAAAACTTTCTGTTTACACTTCGAGCAAGTGCTTATTATGTGAAGTAAAGAAATCCATTCAAATCCGTTGGTTCGCTCAAACACAGAACATCCTTGACACATGACATTTTACTGAACGAAAGCCACCCAACAGCGGAATAACGAATAAAGAATAAAGAATAAAAAGTCATTCACTAGGTGGATGGTACCAGCCGTTTCAAAATCCAACCCCACTGCATAGACCAACTGCAAATGTCCTTCCTCACCTCCGGTCCGGCAGAATGGGCACCCTCCACCCTTTGATGAAGCTGAGGCTGCGGTCGGACAGCTCCAGCTGCAGCGGGAGCTTGGGCACCCACACCGTCAGCTCCAGCGGCGCGCTCAGGTGCTCGTAGCTGAAGATGACCCGGGCGTTCATGGACCCCCGTGTCTCCTTTCCGTTGACGAACACGTAGTCGCAGTTCATGGACACCTGGTGGAGAAAGAGGGGGAGACGGGGTCAGAGGTCGGCAGGTGTCGGAGGCAGCCATGTTGTCGTTGTTGGTTCACTGATGACTTCTGGGCGAATAATGTAGATATGGATTACTTTCTTTATCCCAGAGAGTCCTTTGAGATAGGATCTACCTCCTTAGTTTAGGAGGTAGAGCGTAAGGTAGAGCGGGCTCACTTGTGAGCGGAAGGTTGCTAGTTCGATCCGATTCGAGTGCTGAGGTGTCCCTGAGCGAGGAACCAACCCTAACTGCTTCCGACGAGCTGACTGTCGCCGTGTGTTGTTGCCACCGACGTTGGTTTATGAATCTGTGTATGGAAGGGTGCAAGTAGCTTTGGATAAAAGCATCTGCTCAATGTAAATGTAGCTGTATTTTATTCTTTATGAACGATTGATACTCAAAACCCAAGCTTTCTTGTCTTTAAGTTCATCCTTTGTCTGAAGTGACCTGAAGAATAGGTGATAAGAGGTAAGATTCTTCACTCATTATCTTATAATATTGTTCTACTAAATGATGCTATTGAATATTGTTTAGCTAATTAATGAACAGAGCTATTGTTTACCACACATTAAAAACACTTTATTACCATATTAGCCATATTGGCATTTATATATCACAACTATGGATATAATCCACTGTGCACTGTGATCTTTGAAACATTTCTAATTAATGATAGATCTAATGAAGTATTTCCAAATTTTGGGACAAATTTGTTACAAAATTGCAATAAGCCATAAAGTAAATATTGGCATTGAACTA